>NW_027367544.1:0-57112 GCF_046119375.1 Phyllobates terribilis
ACAAGCAGTTTTCAAGAGTGGTCTACCTAACAGAATAGGGACTGAACTTTTGTCATGGTCCATGATCAAAACATAGAAACCATCTGGGAAAGTAAGTTCACCTATATTAACTATGACATCTTCAATTACCCCTAGTGTGTTCACATGATAACGATTAGTAAGTTAAACTGATATATGCAATTTAGCTAAAGGTCCTAGTTCCACAGGTTCGTATAAAGAAGCAGGCATTACATTAACCGACAAACTAGAATCAAGCATGGATTTACCTATTTTCGATTCACATACAGAGATAGGAATAGTAAACATACAAGGATCCCCATAGTTCTTGGGTAAGAGGCTTTGGAATGCTGCCGAGCTTGGCTGTTCACTTTCACCTTCTCCTTGCGGTTGTGCTCTCGTATCCTATTGCTTGTGCATACTTGCTTCAATAACTTAGCGTAGCGCGGAACTGCTTTGATAAGATGAAAGAGAGGGATGTTGACTTCCACATTACTAAACCTCTCAAAGATATCCTTCTCGTACTTGAATGGAGGAGTACGATTAAGAGTAGATGGGATGGTGACACGGGTTTGTATTTATCGAGCCAATTCACATCATCAAGGGTTTTATCCTCCTTTTGAGGCTCGATTCAGAATTTCAGCGGTCGCCGATGTGGTCTCGGTGCTCATCACCGAGAGCAACATTATTTTCCTCTGAATTCAAGCGTTCGCCGCCGAAAGCATCATATTCTTTTTCTTATTCTTTTTCTTAAACGAGATTTCGGCGGTTGGCGCTAGCATTTTGGCGGTCTCCGCCAAATAAAAATGTTGTAATCTTTATTCTTTTCTTCTTCATCTAACTCAATCACATCCTTACTAACAGATTTCTTCAACTTATATGAGTTACAACATTGACATCATGGCTCCTTTTTAATTAGTTGGGTTCTCCATCAATGCTCCAATATTGCACAACTCTTCATTGAGCAATGGAAAGCTCCTCTCTAGATTTTCCATTCGTGCATCGAGTCCCACTATTGTGGCTACGTAAATTTTCGCATCATAACTACCACATGAAAATGTTGGTTATGATGGTTCGTGTCCCATCTTAAGGCGCACTTCCTCCTCTAGAACCTTAATTTCATCTATCTTTCTTTCATTGGTTTGGCTATCGATCTCTGAATCATCTAGAATGATTTGCCTAGAGTATTCTGCTAGATTTGTTATAATCTTCATCACCTCCCCATGAGTCTTCATCTTAATGTTCCCACCACATGCCGAATTCACTAAGCGTTGATCAATCGCCCAATGTCCACCGTATAAATAAATAATTAGCTCATGTTTGGCGTAGCAATGGAAGGGACAGCTACTCAAAACCCTCTTGATCAACTCCAAATAGGTGTAGAGCGATTCGTTCTCCTCCTGCTCTAGGTTGAGGATCATCTTCTTCGGTGCTCTGGACTTAGTCACAGGAAAATATTTTTCCAGAAATAACTTCTCCAATGCTACCTTGGTGGTAATGATTCTTGGCCAAATTGTTCGATACCACTTCTTTGCTCCTTCTTTCAATGAGAAAGAGAAAAAACTATGGTACGGCAGGTGGTTGGGTGGCTGTGAAAAACTCTAAGTACTCATCCAAATGATGGATAGGACTCTCTTGTGTTGTGCCTCTAAAGTGCGGAAGTAACCGGATCACTCCCGGTTTTTTCTTGAATGTAACACACTCATCCAAATCAAGGAATTGCACGCATGTTTCTCGTTGTCCAAGGAAGGGGTGATCAAGGACTCTATAGTGTGATCCGTCATCCTAGAGTCCTATATAATTTCCTCAGATGACTTCCGGAAAAAGAAAGACACCCTGAAAACTATCAAAATCGAAGGTGTCAGTGTTCAGATAGACTCATGCCTATAAAGTATTGTAAATGAAATGAAAAAAAAACTTTGTTTATATTTTGTTACCTCCCTGGAAACTGCGCAAATTTGATAATGCTTTATTTATCCGGTCGTAAAAATGGGAGAGAAATGGATTGTAGACAAACAAGGTGTCAAATCAAATTATTGCGAGATTAACATCTCCCAAATTTATACCTGACCAACACTCGATCCTATTAATTAGAATATCGCAGAAGTAAGGGTCGAACCCAGAAGAGGCCAACTTGCTCTAATTAATAATAAAACCCTTATTATTAAGAAGGGTTTTTGGGTGTGGAAAACTAATTATACGCTAAAAACTGTGTTTTGACTAATAAATCGGAAAAGATCGTAGCAGAGTAAATATCCATGATTAACTGATAATGATGATCATAGTAAGTTCATAAAGTAACCAATAGTGTGGCCTTTGTCTATATGAACGAATCTAGTAGCTTTGATCGGCTAACACTTATAAAAGAGTAGTTCGATGAACTCAATTAAGTGTTTAAAAGATATGAAAGTTCAAAACACGTTTAACCTAGTCTAATCTCCAAGATAAACACAAAAAGCTAGTAATCTATGTGTTAGAATTGCAAAAGAGGAGATTAGGTACAATACTTTCAACTTAAAATTGTTAGATGATAAGTTTTTGTTGAATGCACAAATTTTCCCAAAGATGAGAACCCTAAGCTTCTACTAAGCTCGGGATAAAACTCATCACTAATCAGATTATATTAATCAAGAGTATTACAATTATTCATAACACTCTCTCTCAAAACAATCTAAGTTCAGTTCAATACAAGTGATCCTCTCTACTCTCAAGATGATTTAGACCAAACACTAACCTCACCCGACCATGGCTAAGAGTAGATTTCCTCTAGATAACGCTCTTACCAAGTCTCTCTTGATTTCTCCTCCTAGCAAACGAGGTTTTCCCTAAGCACTCAGCTCTCTATCTTTCTCTCTGAAACCTTTAGCTCTCTTTTGCTCTTCTCAGCTCGTGTGCCTAACATCACCTATTTTACATATTTATAGCATTTCTAAACTTATTCTCCAAGTAAAGAAAATCCTATAATCTTGGGCAATGAAGAAGTCGACGTTGGCAATCCATGTGAACGATCCTTCCATGGAGCGCATCAACAATTCCACACACATTACTGCTTCTTCTCTCGAGTAACCGTTTTGTTCACAATTTCAATCCTCTCCAAACCACTTGCGCTTCCTTCATTCATCCAGCTTGGCGATCCCCGTTAATCACAATACATAGGTAGAAATCACACATTCTCCTATCCTTACCTTCTCGGCCTTCCATTCATTGTGCCCGAGTTCTCTATGCGTTGGTGTAGGATTCCTCCTTAGGAATCACTTTTTGAAGAGCGATCCACAAGCTCGCAGCGACTATCTTCGCTTTAGCTAGTCCTTCTGTCTTCACAACTCATCAATTGGGTCTTTATTTTCTTTGTTTATTTCTTCAACAGTGCCTTGGCGAGACTCACTTTCCCCGCTAGGCTCAAAGCTAGTCTCTAGGTAGTCTGCTTGTGTCAAATCTACTCTCCTAACTCCTCGAGATATTCCAAGAAAGCTTATCACACACAATGGACATCAAATACTTATTTTTATCATCATCAAAACAAGTGAAATGATTGAGCTAGCTAATTCCACACTCTAGCTCAAACAAACAATTTCCCCCTTTTTATGATGACAAACACCTAAACAATAAAGCACAATAAATTTGAAAACGTACTCAGTTAAGCTTAAGATATGCAGTGAAGCTTTATTGAATACTTTCAGATATAATAAATTAGATCAATATCTTGCTAAAAACACTTAGCAAGTCTACCTTTGTTCCCCCTTAATCCAAGTTGGTCTAAAAGTTCCCCCTTAGTAGAATAAGGTGTGTACCTTTTTACTTTCTCTTTTTGACATTATCGAAAAAAGAAAGTATAATTCAGGCAAAGGCAACTAAAGTGAAGTCGGGAAACAAGCTTAACTAAGTAAACACGCAAATCTAGGCATTCACCGCAAAAAAGAAAGGTGCAACCATGCAAAAAGTACAAGATTATAGAAGCAATCAAGCATACAATTTCATAATTTAAAACCTTACACCATTGCAGCTGGGGAGTTCATGGGATATCTAGTTAGACAATAACAAGCTAAAATAATCGTAGAGAACCACAAAAAAACACAAGCTTGTGACACCCTAAGCATCACGCTGACGAGCAAGAGACACCAACTTCCGGAGAATATTCGCTTGTTCCTCTTGGCGGTCGATCATAAGATGAAGTTGTGCACTTATCTCAACAAGATGCTTCTCTACTGTCAAAGACAAATTATGGATAGACGAAACTACTGAAGACTGAGACTCGCTATCAGATGGTGTGACTAGCTCTCTGGACTGACCACATTACTATCAACGACTGTTGCATCATGGCAGCGTGCTTGAATGGGGAGCTGATCAACACCGCGCATCTCATGTTTTCACATATCGTTTTCAGTCGAGCACACCAATTGTAGGTTTTGTACCTTCCTCTATATGAAAGTATCAAGTAGCTTTGATCAGCTAACATTTATAAAAGAGTAGCTCGATCAACTCGCTTAAGTGTTTAAACGATATGAAATTTGAAAACACGTTTTATCTAATCTAATTTCCCAGATAAACACAACAAGCTAGTAAGCTAGTTTGTTAGAATTGCGGAAGAGGAGATTAGCTACAATACTTTGAACTTAAAATTGTTAAATGATAAGTTCGGCTCAAATGCACAGATTTTCCCAAGGTGAGAACCCTAAGCTTCTACTAATCTCGGGATAAAACTAACCACTAATTAGATTATATTAACCAAGAGTAATTAGAATAAATCGTAACACTCTCTCTCAAGACAATCTACGTTCAACTTAATACAAGTGATCTTCTCTACTCGCAAGATGATTTAGACCCCACACTAACCTCACGCAACCTTGGCTAAGAATAGCTTTCCTCAATAAAAATTCTCTATTGCTTTCTCCTATCAGTAAGCAAGGATTTCCCCAAGCACTCAGCTCTCTAGATTTCTCTCTGAAGCCTATTGCTCTCTTTTTCTCTTCTCAACTCGTGTGCCTAACATCACCTATTGCACATATTTATAGAATTTCTAAACTTATTATCCATGTATAGAAAATCCTATAATCTATGGCAATGAAGAAGTCCACGTTGGCAATACATGTGACTGATCCATCCAAGGAGCGCATCACAATTCCACACGTATTGGTGCTTCTTCTCTTGAGTAACTGTTTTTTCCACGTTGGCAATCCTCTCCACACCACTTGCGCTTCCTTCATTCGTCTAACTTAACGATCCTCGTTCATCACTATCCATAGGTAGAAATTGCACATTCTCATATCCTTAGCTTCTTTGCCTTCCCTTCACTGCGCCAAAATTCTCTATGCGCTGGTGTAGGATTCCTCCGTAGGACGCACTCTTTGGATTTTGATCACTTGTACACTCTCTCTGAGTTTGAAGCGCGATGCACTAGCTTGCATCGACTCTCTTCTCTTTATCTAGTACTTCCGTCTTCACAACTCATCACTTGGGTCTTTATTTTCTTCGTTTATTTCTTCAACAATGCCTTGGCGAGACACTCTTTCCCTGCTAGGTTCAAAGCTAGTCTCTAGCTAGTCCGCTTGTGTCAAAGATACTCTTCTAACTCCTCGAGCTATTCCTAGAAAGCTTATCACACACAATGTACAACAAATAGTTATGCTTATCATCATCAATAGAAGTGAAATGATTGAGCTAGCTAGTTCCACACTCTAGTTCAAACCAACAGATCCTACTCCTATACGACAATTATTTATCACTTCAACCCTATTATAAAAAACCTTTCCAAATTTGTTAACCATGACGACTCCCTATAGTTCAAACCAATGGAGGCATTAAGCTAATAACAATAGGATATTATAATAGAAATTGGCGTCTATTCCTATCATGTAATTATCTGCACATTTCCTAGTTAAACCGACTATAGAATTATTGCTTGTTTCAAAGCGATAGATTACGACGACCACTAATAATCTATTATAGCTTGTATGAAAGACTAATTTATTCCTAGGAGATCAATCTAGAAAGAAACTAATGATTCAATTTGGCAATAAATACTCAAGAGAAGAACAATCAAATTCATGGTACGAAGAATGAACTCAAACTAATCACCAGTTAAACACATCAAAATACTTAATTAAGAAAGAGGAGATTAGCTTCTCATAGTAGACTTATAGATAATAAGAAAAGAGAAAATGCTTCAAACAAACTACATAAACTCTAAAACTGGCTCTGCCTATGTTAAGAAAGGAGAAGTCTTTTTGTATGCTTTCAATCCTTAACCTTGAAGATAACTATTAAACTATAAAAAGAATAGGAAATAAGTCTTAAAATCTCGAAAAAATGCAACTAATAACAATAAAATCCTAACCTAAAGATAGAAGGGAAAATATAATCAAATCTGTTGCGGCGAAATCGGCGGTTGCAGAAGTGCGTTTGGCGGCCTCCGTGAACTTTGTGCTCCAGACATAAATAAATGTTGTCGCCAATTTACATCTGTGGTGGCCGCTATAAGATGAGTCTCAGACTCTTTCAGGTTTGTCTTGGTCTTCAATGTGGCACGTCTTCGTCTTCTCTTCACTTCATTTTAATATCCTCGTAAAACATCAAAATGAGATATGTGTGGCCGTAATATGATATGCACCAAATACACCACAAGTATGCTCAATATCATACTAAAACAATGCTATTATAACCGTCGTAGATGTGGATATAACTAGGTACGATGCAAAACATAATCATGAGATATATCATAGGGTTGTAATGGGCTAGGGCACATTGATAAGGCATGGATAAGTTCTGGCCGTGTGGTGATGAATGCAGGGAAGAGACCTTCTAAAAAAATAACACGAAACACATAAAAAAATTACAACAAACACAAGAATCACAACCAAACGCAAGAATTACCATGTTGTCATTTGTTACTTTCTTCTTCACTTCTTTTTCGTCTTTTTTCTTTTTTTCTGAATATTTTCTGAATATTTTTTTCTTTTTTTGTAGGTTTTTATGAAGAAGAAGGAAGAAAATAGATACAAACAACGTGATAAAACACATTATCATTGAACACCCATTATTCACACAATTCCCCCAAGAATGTCCCACATCCACACAAAGCAATAGACGTTCAATTTCCGGATAGTTAGAATACAAATATAGGCTCCGATTACTTTTGTTGAGCTATAAAAAAATGTTTCAAGGCTCAAGGGGCTACAAGAGCTAAAAATCAATATAAGGGTGGTCAAGGATAAAATGGGAACATGAAAAATAATGTCTTAATCAAATTTAATGCATATTAGTCCTAAATGCGGTCTTGAAGAGATAAGAAAGCATGTTCTAGTGATAACAAACAAAGAGACATCACACGTGAAAAAATAGAGGATTTATGCAATTGTATTACAAGAAAGGTAAACAAGCTCACTAGGACATTTGTCTAGAGTAACGGTTCTGACACATCTTAATTAAATTCCACATGCTCAAGTCAATGTCGAAAGCTTGATAAATCATATTATCCTCATAATGCAATTGCAATATGAATAACCAAAGCATATTTAGAAGACTCATAAAACATGCACCATTGTAAATACAAACAAAAGAATAAACAGGGGAATAATCTAACATCTAAATGAAAAATATGCATTGGAATGCATGAGAAAATACAAAAGAAAGAAAAAAGAAAATTAAGAAGAAATGCAAACTAACACTAAAATGCTCGAAATAATAAACTTATTCATACCCCTATCTTAAATTCTACATTGTCCCTTATGTAAATTAAAAGAAAGAGGAAAAGACTCTCATCAAAGATTTTTCTGGCATTGAGGCAGCAAACCAATCTCTTGGAAATCGAGTAGCCATGATGGTGGTGGTGTTGGGACAGTAGTCAAGGTACGCTGTGCAATGTGTTGCCCTTCACCAAGAGCTTGTTTAAGGTGATTAGCTTGACCATCACCATTCATGTACTCGGATCGGGTGGATCTGTGATACCAAACTTGACCAGATCAGGCTTCATGTAGGGTTTCAATCGAATCTTTCTCACTAAGAAATACCCTGATTTCTTATGCCATAGGTCCACAAAATCGTTTTGAAGAAATCGGTTCAGGTAGTAAGGACCGGAGCAGCTTGTACTCTTGCTTCCTGGAAACATTCTTTATTTATGGTGGTAGAGAATCACATGATCAACTATCTTGATTTTGATTCGAGCATGTTTGAGAGAGCATCGTTTTCACTTTTTTGGTCTACACCGAACCTCTAGTTCTGAGTTAGTCTCCACTCTTGGGTTCTCACCGCTTATATTGGTACTAATGGTCTTGGTAGAGATTTGTAACTCCATAAGCTCATCAATCATTGGGTCTGCCTTGATCTCTTGTATAAATTCCCTCCTACCAAAACGTGGCTCATCACATTTTTAACCCCAACCATAATAGATGTACATTGGTCGAAACAATAAACTGTAGGTGGCTAAGCAGGCAAATTTGACATAACCAACTCAACAATTTTATCTTTTAACATCTGATTTTTCATGGATAAATCATCTAATTGTTCCTTCAGAGAGTTCACCAAACCTGAAGTGAAATAAATTCGGATACTGAGCGATTAAAAATGTCCATTAATAGGCGGGAAAAGAGCAAGAACTTTATCACCTTCCATATCATGTCTCGAGTTGAAGCCATCAAACTTGTTGTCCTTTATGGAAGGATGACTCTTAGAATAGAGCGGTGTTTGTGGTGTTGTCACCCAACTCTGATTTGGGCATTGTGAATTCCGTGTAATTATTTTCCCCAAACTAGCACGACAACTTGTGTTAACATGATCATTTGCTAAAAAGAATCACGGAAGAGGTTAGAAGTCATTAGATTTTGGCTGTAGCTGAAACTATAAGTTTCAAATCCGTACCTCTAAGTACATGCATAAGGCTCAGATGAATAATATTCATAGGAATTTTCCTCATACATACCTGAATCGAGGTATTCGAAAATTTCTGAGATAGGCTGAATTTAAGAAAAAGAAGAAGAAAAATCAAATCCAAAAAATGACATAGAAATACCAATAGAGATAACAACTAATATTAACACTTTGTTCCCCGACAACGGCGCTAAAAACTTGATGTGGCTAAAACCTACCGCAATTGTACGGGATTAGTTGTAGTAGACAACTGTTGATCCCACAGAGACCGATGTACTATTAATTGAAACAAGTACCAATGTGCTAGGCCAAAAATATGATATTGGGAATTTTATATTAATTAACCACTAAGAAAGCGAATAAAATAGATAAAAGATATGAGATAAATGTGTATAAGGTTAAGGATCACCACAATAATTCTTAAATAGATAAAATCAAACTCTACCTGATTCTAGTCTAAAATATCAAAGGTAAGTCATCTAAGGTAATTCACTGAATTCTTTCAGAGGATAGTAAATGTGTATAAACGAAACTAGCTATCAATGTCGCGCAGAGCTAATTGCAATCAAACCCATGAGGCACTTAGAGTCCAGATAAAAACCGAAATAATATCCACTTTCGTGCTCCGCTAAATCAACCTAAACCTAGAACATCTATGACGACATAGTATCCTCACGAGTAATTACGTTGCTCTCGCACAAATAACACTCTGGTTCAATTCCTAGATTCCAGTAAAGCTATCACCTTTCAAACTAAAACCCCTACCTGATTACCTATTATCGTTATCACCTTTCGGTATCAAACTCCAAAAGGATCCAACTATGCTCAGCTAATATGGGCACAAAGTATTTAGGAACGAATCAATAATTTTTCAAGTCTGGCAAAAGCATAACTTTATCTAAATTTGCATTGTTTGTATCACCATAACCTCAGAAATTGGTGTCTAGCCACGCATGATTGAAGATATCAACAGATTTATAGTAGCCATCAACTTATATGGATTCTGCGATAAACACTGGAGATAAAATTAAATCTCAATAACAAAATATCTGAATTACCAAAAGGATAGAGAAATAATACCAATCATCGAATCAAATTAGCATAAAAACTCCGTCTTGAAGTTCAATCCCGTGTCATCCAAACACGAAAGACTCTCTTCTCTAAAAACCATGAACAAGAAAAAAGAACAGAAAAAAACCTAAACTAATCTTCCTCCCTTAAATAACGTCCACCCCCAAAAAAACTAGTCAAAAGTAAACTTAACTCTTCAACTACCGTAACTCATATCTATTCAACTTCTCTTAACTGTAAATTAATTAAATATTTACTAATCACATCAATCTTTTAGATGTTCTAGTTGGTTCGATTTAAGATCCATTTTCTATGTTGGCTAGCCATGTCCAAGTACGGTCTGATTATATTTGGCCCATGCTCCAATCCAAGCTGCTCGGAAATCTTGTATTAATTTGTCCAAAATACCTGAAATATATAAAATTACGGGTATATACTCCGAATACAAAAAAATACAAAACTAACTCCAAAAATATAAAATATGCATGAAAACTACCTAAACTAGGATGCAACTAAAGTCCTAAAATTTGTATAAAATGGACGTTATCTGGAAGTTTAACTAATTGTTTTGATTGATTGAGTGCTTGTTCCTCTTTTCTAATTTAGTAATAATATCCATTCTTGTTTAAATCATTATGTTCTTTATACCTATTCACGTTTGTTCTTAAGTTGTCCTATCAACTTGAAAGATTCATCCTCGTTTTATTCGCTTACTTGAGCCCTACAAAACGTGTTTGAAACACAGGATAGGCAAAGTTGGAATGATCCACCACCAAGAGTCTACAAATCCTAGTCCTTGAGATGAACTATGAACACCGGCATCTACGTATATTAACAACTAGGAAGAACCAATAGACGTGTCTGCAAATCATGACTATGTGGATTACTTCCTCGTTTAACAAATAACCGCAACCAGACTAGAAATAAGTTAAGTGTTTTCCTTTATGAGTTTATGCCATTAATCATAATATTTAGTTTATCAGGTTAATCTAATCATAAAAAGCAATGAATTTAAGTGTTTGGAAGTAATCGCATCAACATAAAGTAACAACGAATAGAAGAACACATATAAAACTGAAGCTTCAGTTATAAACTTAAAAAAACGTAAACAACATTGTGGAGCTTATCTCGTCATGCTAACTATGAAATATCAAAGAAAAATGAAAACTAGAAAACTCTAATAAAATCAACAAAATTCTACACTTGGGTCTTATGGAGAGAAAAACCTTATATAGAAGAATCGCTAATCCTAATCCTAAAAGTACAAAAAGATAATAAATCACAAAATAATATCTAATCTAACATAAAATTCTAACCGGCAGAATAATATCTTCATGGTGAAAAAAAGATAATTAAACGAATCTTCAATCTTCTATGGACTCGGGATGCGGTGGATATTATGCGGGTCGCTGTCGTTGAGGCCTGTGGGATATTCCTTCGTCTTCACAAGAGAATGGTTGTCCATCTATGCAAGGGTTGATTCCATGTCGGTCTCCTGGGCACCTGACCACAAGCATGTCGTTACTTCCCTCGTGGTAGCTAAACTCTTCTCTGATATGCTTGAAAGACCTACATTATGTATCTCCAACAAATGCTCAACCTAACTCCTCTGTAAATGTGTGTAAAAACCCTAAAATAGCCAATCTGCTCATCTCTTGTTCGGGTGATCACAACTCTAAATAAATTTGCTCATAACTCCTCTAGATGTGTGACAAAGAACGTGAATTAAACCATCTCGATTGTCTTGTATGAAATATCCTCATACATAGACCTTTACTCATCCCCTAAACAATAACTCGATACTCTCCGTTTAAGTCCAAAGCTCTCCAAGTAGTACGTATGGACTTGACTCCACGATCTTTAACTGCTAAAAATCATGAACCTCTAGGCTAAACCAAAACTAAGACAATTGTGAACATGCAATAACTCCAAAGCCATTATCTCCTTGTTGCTCCTGAGTGTCAAATACCGAACTTGTCCTTCTTGCTCCTCTTCTTATGTCGCCTCGTGAAAAATGAAGAATCCTAATAATCACTCTTTTTTTCTCTCATTTTTCCCAGTTGCCCTTTCGAGATTTCACCAAGTCACTCCTCTTATTTTAGGCTCACATAATCTCACATATCTCATAACCTCATATTTCCCCCATCTCTACCGGTCTAGGTTACCTGCTTATTGCATGTATCTCCCTGTATGGTTTTTGAATCATCCCACGATTTTGATATTCCTTTTTTCTGTGGCATTTTCATTATTTTTGTTTTTTGTTTTACTTTTTAAATTCTCTTAAACAAATGAAATGTGATATATACAAACTCAATAAACTCCAACTGTATCAAGAATATTCCTAATTATGAAATAAAAAATGCTGACTCAATAAAACTATGAAAAACTAGTGAATAATGTATAAGTAATGAACTAGTTCTCCTCCACATACTTAACTTCTACATTGTCCTCAATGTAGATATCGGACCTCAAAAGGGAAGAAAAAGTGAAAATTGAAGTAGAACATATAGAATAAAGGTGGAAGAAGCGGAAAATATACCATGATCTGAAGACTTATCGAATATAGTACGCTAAATCGTCCGTGACATCAGTGATTGAGGCATAAGGAACATTTTGAATGGTGCAACTAGCGATGTCCATGGGAACGGGGCCCGACTCCTCGACTGTGGGCTTACTATCTGTTGTACTCAAGGAACACATTAGATGTTCTCAGTACGAAGTCTTTGCTCCTTTTATAACCGTGATAACTTATGGGTGATTCTGTGACACCGAGATAAAGGTTGTGTAACCTTAAATGTTGATACATGGAATAGAAAAATAGGAACACATCGTTGGTACTAAAAATGGTGTTACCCATGGGAGGCGACAACGTTGAGATATTGATATAGAAGTAAAAAGTACTGAAACATGGAAAGAATATAGTGTAAAGACGTCTTCGACGCTATAATTTGTGTTACCAGAGTGAGGCGACGACGGTAGGTATGGAGATAGAGAGAGGAATCAAACTATGGAAGTGATGGTGAAACGGAAAAATGACTAAGTGGTTTCGTGCCTCAAGGCAACTTTTATGGCTCTTCTTATATCTTTAGCCTTTTTCCGCTCTGTTTTTTAAAGGATTTCCCTTATGTCGCTTTTCCTTTTGATTTTTTTCTTTTTCCGTGCTCTCTTGAAAATTTAAGTATACGTACCTCCATCGTTGGGTAGATTGACCTTGTGGGAACTTGGAATGTCTTCTTCGTACATACAAGTTTGTATATACTCAAAATTGATCAAGATATATGAGCCCAATTTTTCAAAATGTTAGTTTTCAACAAAAAAACCTAACTATCTATCCTATAAAAAACAAAAAAACTTAGGGTTGCTTCCTGGTCAACGCCTTGGTTATCGTCGTTGGCTCGACGTTTACCTTAGGCTCTCTATCTTGCCTGGTGGGCCATACTCCTTTGTCCCTCTTTTTCTTGTTCCTCTTCCCTCTTATTCTTGTTGGCGGTCTATGAAATGTCTCGAGACTTAGACCATCTAACTCTGTTTCTTCTTCCCTGATTTTGAAACCCCCCCCCCCCCATACTTAGGTCGGTCTGATGCTATTCTCTATTCCTTCTTATTTTGCAAATCATGAAAACAACAACTTGCGCTTTGCCTTCTCTGGTAAGTAGTGTGGGGCCACTACCTAAATCATCGAGCAATATGTCATCCTCCATCCAATTATTATTATTATGTGTACTATGCTCATCATTAATACTTACTGCCCTCATATATTAGATGTATTTGGCAAAAAAAATGGCATTTCTCTCTCTATCTAGTGTTCCGTTCTCATCCTCTAGGAAATAATAGTCACAAATAACACTATCCTCTAAAATTATAATCTGGGTAGGAAGGGTCATGGATACGACTAAATTTGTACCCATCATCCTTTCTACCTAATCTTCCATATTTGGCTCAACAAGATCGTCAAATATAGTAAACTGGGTGGATATACCCTGGGCGTCCTGCTCATTGGTTGTAATTCCAGTCTCATCCTCTAATAGGTAATAATGATCTATTTGATTTATATTATTATCAGTATTAGTTTGATGATTTTCATGCACATCGTGAGGATCATATGGCTCTTTACAAATAAGATTAAAGTATGCAGCCATCATTTCATCTTGTTTCTCACTTACTATCATGCTGGTTTCATCCGGCTCACAGAAAAGTTGAGTGATGTCATCCGCGTCACTATCAGAATTTATGACTATATCACTCCTTGTACCTGTATTTGTCTTTCCCAAGGAACACGGAAAGACGAAGTGACTGAGTACAATGAGTTTTGCCTGGCGGGGTTATGTCACAAACGTTGATCCCGACTCTATCCTTTTCGATCTCTAGAGTCGCCCTTGCCTCTTTCACATTAATTACAATACTTGAAGTCATCATAAATGGTCTACCTAAAACTATAGGAGAAAATAAATTGCTCGGGAATTCTAGTATATAAAAATATGCATGAAAGGTGAGTCCCTTCCACGGGACTAGGACATCTTCACCTTTGCTTGGCTGAAGGATTGAAGTACCATCAGGTAAGTGTACTTTAAGGTTTGTAGTTAATGACGGTGGGAGAGTCATTTGTTTAAATAATGAAGAAGAGATTACACAAATAGATGATCATAGATCTAACATGATAACATCTACAAATTGTTAAATAATAGTTCAGGTAATGAAGAATATACCGGGGTCCTCACACTTCACTAGTAGTGTCCTCTGCAGCTACTAAATTAATGTTATACCCCTTCTCAACTCCTCTCGACTTTGATATTTGATTTCTTTCTTCTATATGTTGTGGAGATGTGGTTCAAACATGCTTTTTGTGGAAACATGAATGCGCGAATTCTCTTCCTATGAAACGTCACACCATGTCGCGACGGTGATGGGATCTTCCTTCTTTGAAGATTTTTGTCTTGCTGCTCATGGGTCGCTAAGAAATATCTACGCGTGGAGCATTTATGATAGCACGGTCGCCGCCTCAATCAAATCGTCAGAAGTCGAGTAGCGAGGCGCAACTAAAATGGCACGGGCTGCAGCCTCGACGAGGGTCTTAGGGTTTGTGACATTCTCCCACCAGCTTCGATGTACGTTCAGATTTGTTAGCGCGCGGCACCATTCTCTTCGCGGGGCACGACTTTTCTACAGCAAGGTGCAGTTTGGGTAGAGCTTAAGTTTGCCGCTCAGCATGTGTACTCGAAGCCTCTATCTTTCTGACTTCTCAAATTGATCATCGCATGGCACATATTTTTTAACATGTTCCACGGTGACCTTACTGGTGATTGCACACATCTCGCAGTCTTTTCTGGTTAGATCTCCGTAGTGTCTATGATTGAAAGGGCACGTATTCTTCACCTAATGCTTTCACCTCTGTGTGACAAGCATCTATTTTGGTGTTTAGAACCTCGCTTTACTCTCGTAGGACTTGTGCAATCACCAATTTTTGCTTCTCTAGAGAAGCTATGACTCCCTTGGTGATGTCATTTGCCATGAAGCGATTCATATTGGCAATTTACTCTTGCAGTGCTATAATCATGTTTGGAATGACAAAGCATTCCCTTGGTCTAGTGGGTGTCAGAGGAATTGGTGTTCTCCTCCACTCCACTTGTGCGTACTACCACCATTGGTTTTGTAACGTCTGGCCTTTGCTGTATGTGTATCCAGTTGCTCCTCCTCTCAAAATTGCACCACTCATGCACATCAGTAGGTTGTTGGCTGATGCGGTGAGATGTTGAAATCCTTGAAATATTCCTCATGTAGGGCATTGTAAGGGTCTATCTCTCTAGTGTATGATGATCGGATTTGCTGCACTTATGCGGCCATCCTCCTCATTTCTGATGTAATGCGAGAGATGTACCTGAAAACTCTATTAAGTGATAATCAAACAAAAAGAATAAAAATAGGTGGTGCATCCCGTAAGATTGGTCCACACCACGATCCTATTCTATCCTCCTACATTTCCTTATTGGTTTCAGCTAGAGTGTGTAAGTAGCTAGCTAAACCGTTCCGCTTTCTTTGATGATAACAAACCTAAGTATTTGATGTCCTTTGTGTTTTTTAAACTAATCAGGTGTAGCTCGAGGAGTTCCGAGAGTAGCTTTGACACAAGTGGAGTAGCTAAGTACACAATGGGACTAGCTTAATGTCTAGGTGGGAATGTTGAATCTCACCATGACAGAATAAGACTTCTAGAGAAGAAATAAGAAGACGAAAGGACTAGCTTTAAGCTAGCGTTATAAAGCTAGTTGATCGTGCTTCAGAGAAATGAGAAAAGATACAAGTAAATCAGTGAAAAGCGAGAGTCTACGGATGGAAATACCTCTCTTCTACTCTCAGTCCCAAGCTAAAGATGGAGGTAGTGTTTCTTTTGGTGACAAAAAAACAAGGTATGATCAAGGCAATGGGAAGTGTTCATCTCACTAACGGTAACCACGTTCGTAATGTTAACCTTGTTTGTAGTCTATAGTTTATCCTCTTCAGTGTAGCACAGTTATGTGATAAAAGGGGGAGATGAAGTCACTTTCAGCATGATGTCATGTGTTGTGCGAGATCAAAACCAGGAGATCTTAATGAAATGTAAGCGGGTTGATAACACTTACCTATTTGATCTTTGTTTTTCCAAAGCTAGGCAGATGTGCCTCGCCGTAATCAAGGAGCAGCCAAATCTATGATATCAAAGCATGGAACACGCAAGCCTATATGTACTACACAAACTTCAATCCAAAGGCCTTGTTCTTGTTCTCCCTCGAATTAAGACACATTAAATGACATCATGCTAATAGTGTTCAAGGTCCAAAGCGACTAGATGTTCTTTTCCTCTAAAGAAGGTAGTGTCCACCAAAGCACCTCTATAGCTCATTCATATGGACTTATGTGGACCACTACGCATTTAAAGCAAGGGAGATAATCACTTCATCTATGTTTTGGTTGATGACTATTCTCGCTTAACTTGGACTCTCTTCCTTACAACTAAGGGTGAAGTATTTGATGCTTTTCACAACTTAGCTCTTATTCTAGAAAAGAGTTTGGGTCTCCCTAATCGTGCAATTCGGTCAGAGAATGGGACTGAACTCAAGAATAGAGAGTTCCTCACATTTTGCAAAGATAAAGGGATTGAGCATAACTTCTCAGCTCCCCAAACTCTTTAGCAAAATGGTGTGGTTGAACGCAAGAATAGAACCCTGGAAGAAACGGCTAGAACTATGTTGCTTTCCAGCGGATTACCATCAAATTATTAGGCACAAGCTATTAGCACAACGAGTTACATAATTAATCGTGGAATGCTAAGGCCCATTCTAGAAAAGATTCCCTATGAGCTACTCAAATGGCATACACCAAACATCTCTTACCTAAAGGTGTTCGGATGTAAGTGTTATGTCAATAACAATGAGAGGGATTCTTTGGGTATGTTTGATGCCAGGAATGATGAAACAATATTTTTAGGCTATGCTCCAGATATCAAGACATACAGAGTTCTGAACCAGCAAACAATGAAGATCGAGGACAACATTCATGTAAAATTTGACGAGCCCCCTCTTGATTCTACACCGGCTACAAGTGATGATCCATTTTTAAAGGTTATATTCCTCTCTCCTCTCCCTCTCTCTGTGAAGGTTCAGGTAGTGAAGATGAAGATGATGATGATATTGGTCTCGCTTCAAACACTGGAGTCATTCCAAATGTCGCTGAAGACACAACGAGTCCGAGTTCTACTAATTCATGTACACCTGAGATTTTAGCAGATGTGTCTCCCTCACAAGCGATACCTAAGAAAGCTCAAGTGTGTCATGGAGATGTCGCTGAAAGCTGAGCTACAACAGTGCAAAGAAAGACAACCACCTTAACCCTTTCAGACATAACTCAGGTAGAAATGCGTACTTGTCAACTATTGAAGGACCATCCAGCAGAACATAATATCTTCGTATGACCAAGGTACACAGAATCGCTCTAATGATCAATGTCAATATTCTAGATGTGCCTTTGTCTCACTTCTGGAACCAAAGAATATCCCTCAAGCACTTCATAATCTGGACTGGGTCATTGCAATGCAAAAAGAGCTTTAAGAGTTCAAGCAAAACGAAACATGATAGGTGAGCTAACATTTTTATTAGGTCTACAAGTGAACCAACTCAAAAGGAGGTATCTAGGTACATCAACAAAAGTATAT
This sequence comes from Phyllobates terribilis, assembly GCF_046119375.1. Classification (NCBI taxonomy): domain Eukaryota; kingdom Metazoa; phylum Chordata; class Amphibia; order Anura; family Dendrobatidae; genus Phyllobates; species Phyllobates terribilis. The sequence goes on from NW_027367544.1 coordinate 18,116, forward strand.
CAAAGAGCTCTTGAAGAAGTATGATATGGAGAATATCAAGTCACTGCCAACTCATATATCCACCACCACAAAGCCTGACGCCGATCTAAATGGTGCTAAGGTGGATGTGACCATGTATAGGGGAATGGTAGGCTCTCTTATGTATCTAACTACCTCTAGACCTGACATTCGTTTTTTTATTTGTTTCATGTGCTTTCTCTCAGTCCAATCCTAGATCTTCTCATCTCGATAACGTGAAGAAAATCTTTCGTTATCTAAATTGGGCTCTTGATCTCTGCCTATGGTACCCAAGAGGCGGTGAGTTATCTCTTATAGGTCATGTCGATGCAGATTATGTTGGGTATTGGTAGATAGAAAGAGCACGAGTGGTATGGCACAATTCTTTGGCCCTTGTCTATTGTCATGGGGCTCAAAGAAACAAAATTCAATTGCCATGTCTACAACTGAAGCTGAATAAATAGTTGGGGCTGCCTGTTGGTCTCAACCTTTTTGGCTCAAACAACAGCTAGCTGACTATGGTATTTCGCTAGGTACTCTCTAGATTCTTTGTGACAACACAAGTGCTATCAGTATCTCAAAGAGTCTTGTCTATCACTCTTGCACCAAGCACATTGACATGTGACATCATTTCGTGGTGATCACCTTGAGCATAAGAAAGTCAAGCTAATTCATGTATCTACAGAGAATCAAATAGTTGATATCTTCAAAAAGGCGCTTAACAGGTTACCTTTCTTACATCTTAGACTTTGGCTTGGTCTTATTCCTATTAACTAGACCACTTCTTCAACTCCTTGTATGTTCCATTTACATTGGATATGTTCTAGCATGCTTTATCTTCACCGGAAACTATAGCTGAGATATTCTTTCATGTATTTTCTTGCTTGCTTGCTCTATCTCTTCATATGATCTATCTCAGTTGACTTGTATATTGGATGCAAATTGATTACTATCTTCTATATCCATTGAATGATCTTTTTGTTTCACAAATAGAGAGTGGTGATCGACTTTTTGCCATTTTATAAGCCTATAGAAACTATGCACTCATATAGTGTCCCTACATTACTATTATGTAACGATTCCTGATTTCCTGCATACCCCCTGAAATGGAAGTATCCATTTTAGTAAAAAGCCAGTTACCCCTTATATGCACATGATGATTACATGTTATATTTTGAGGGTGGGTGTGTTTTGTCCCCCTGGTATGTGCATTTCTTCCCCTTAGTTGCACTTTAATTTTCATGATGAGCACTTTTCATTGCATCACATTACAAGCATGAGCTTATATCCTCCCAGTACTAGTAACTAAGTGTTGTGTGTTCAAGCGAATGATAAATAAAATTCCCCACAGAGCCTCGAGGCCAAGCACAACTTGCTTATGTCCAGTGTAACCCGACGAGATGATATTCATAGAAAATCAGAAGTCAGCTGAAGATATTCTAGCAAAGAAGTTATCATATACATCTATTTTGTCTTGCTTCAGATGTAAGAGCTCGAGACTAGTGCGCACCTAATCTCAGAAATTTGGTAAAATCTGGGGAACATACCGAGGAAGAAAGTGATTTGAGTTGATGTTCTTACTTGCTACAAAAGGCATAAGGTGATAGAATATAAGTATGCCTTCGATTAATTATAGTGCTCTGCGTGATTCATGGTTACAGTGTTGTTTAACTGTTCTTTGATTGATGTTGCTTGTAAATGAGTTGAGCTTGACTGTATAGCTTATTGTAGTTCCCCTTGTTGAGTTATGTAATAATTTTTCTATGATGCCAAAAGGGGAAATAAACAGATTTGAGAAGGTGAAGGATTGAGGTAGAATACTATTTCCGTTGTTGAAATTTAGAAGATATTAGGTCGGCTTGGTCTAAGGGGGAACAAATGTATACTCGTTAAGTTCTTTTATTGAAGATATTGAGTTTTTTTTGTTATATCTGATAGTACTTGATTAAGCTTCAATGGATATCTATGGCTTAACTGTGTATGCTTTGAAATTTTATGAGCTTAATTGTTTAAGGGTTTGTCATCATCAAAAAGGGGGAAATGTTGTTTTAGCTAGAGTGTGTAACTGGCTAGCTAAACCATTCCGCTTGTTTTGATGATAACAAACATAAGTATTTGATGTCCTTTGTGTGTTTTATGCTAATCAGGTATAGCTCGAGGAGTTCTTAGAGTAGCTTTGTCACAAGAGGACTAGCTAAGTCCACAATGGGACTTAGCTTAAGGTCTTGCAGGGAAAGGTGAATCTCGCCAAGATAGAATAAGACTTGCAGAGAAGATATAAGAAGACGGAAGGACTAGCTTTATGCGAGCGAGACACGTTGTAAAGCTAGTGGATCGTTCTTCAAAGAAAAGAGACAAGATACAAGTAATTGAGCAAAAAGTGAGAGTCTACGTGTGGATCTTGCACAAGCGCATAAAATAATTGGTAAAGTGAAGGGAAGGCCGTTGAAGCTACAACTTAAGGGAAATGGAAAAAATAAGGAGTTTGTTAGGATTTCTACTTTTGGATAGTGAATGTATGGGGATAGCCAAGCTGGACAATTCAGAGACGCGTGTAAGGTGAGGATTGACAACGTGGATGAGCAGAAAAGATCAAGCGAACAAGCACAAAGCGATGGAGGCCGTTGGTGCATTTCTAGGAGCAAAATACTCACAGGGATGGTTGAGGTGGTGTTCTTCAATGATGTGATATATAGAATTGTTAGCTTAGAGTTTAAGTTAGAATTACTATATAAGGCGTGCATAGGAGTGATGTTAGGCACTAGTTTAAACAAGCTGAACTAAAGAGTTTAGATCATCACTTGCTAGAGAAGAGCAAAAGGGAATAAACCTAAAAGAGAGCTAGAGAGAAAGCTATTAGTAGCTTAGGGCGTTGTGAAGAGAGCTAGTGCTTAAATCACTCAGGATCTTGACAGAGCGATATTACTTGTATAAGTTGAACGCAACTTATGTTTTGCGCTAGAATTACAATGAGCTACGAGTAGCTTAAGTGTGTAATTACTCTTGATTAATACAAGTTAGGTGAGTTTTATCCCGAGGTTATTAGATGCTTAGGGTTTGTTGGTTTGAGCTAGAGTGTGGAACTACCTAGGTTAATCTTTCCGTTTATTTTCATGATGATAAACATAGGTATTTATTGTCCATTATGTATGATAAGATTTCCAAAATAGCTCGAGTAGTTAGGAGAGTAGCTTTGACACAATAGGACTAGCTGATTCCATGTGGAGACTAGCTTTAGGCCTAGCGGGGAAAGCGAGTCTCACCAAGGCAGTGTGAAGAAATAAATAGAAGAAAATAAAGACCCAGGTTACGAGTTGTGAAGACGGAAGGACTAGCTGAAGCGAATGAGAGTCACTGCGACCTAGTGGACCACACTTTAAACTTAGAGAGAGTGTACAAGTAATCAAGTGCCAAGAAGTGAGTCCTACCAAGGAATCATGCACCAGCACGTAGTGGATTCCGGCGCAGTAAAGGGAAGGTCGTGAAGCTAAGGATAGGGGATAAAGGTGAATTTCTACCTATGGATTGTGATGAACGGGGATCACCAAGCTGGACAAATGAAGGAAGCACTGAGGGTGTAGAGAGGATTGTCAACATGGACAAAACGGTTACTATAGAGAAGAAGGACAAAACACTTGGGATCATTGATGCTCTCAAGGGAAAGGATCGATCACACAGATTGCCAGCGTGGACTTCTTTTCTTTACTTGGAGGATAAGTTTAGGAATGCTATAAATATGTGCAATAGGTGATGTTAGGAACATGAGTTGAGTGCTTAGGCAAACCTTGGTTGCTTAGATGAGAAAGCAAGAGCGAATTAGAAAGAGTGTTAGATAGAGGAAAGCTATTCTTCTCCAAGGTCGTGTGAGGATAAGAGTTTTGTCTAAAAACTTGAGAGTTTAAAGTATTACTTGTACTTTACTGAACGCTAGGTTGTGTTGATAGAGATTGTTACGAAGTGTTGTAATTACTCTTGATTAATATAATCAATTAGTGTTGAGTCTTTTCCCGAGATTAGTAGAAGCTTAGGGTTCTCACCTTGGAAAAAATCCTTGCATTGAAACGGACGTATTTACTAACATTTATGTGTTCAAATATTGTAGCTAATCTTCCCTTCCGCAAATCTGACACAGTATCTTACTAGCTTGTTGTGTTTAACTTGGAGATTAGACTAGGTTAACCTTGTTTTCAACTTCTTTATCTTAAAAACACTTAAGCAAGCTAATCGAGCTACTCTTTTATAAGGGCTAGTCAATTCAAGCTACTTGATACGATCTCAATTGATCCATATCACGTAAACCTACAATTGGTATCAGAGCTTATGGTTGCTCATATGCATTGATTTTATAAGCACTCTCTCACTCCACTGTTTGAATCATGGAGAACAAGGAAATTGCCCTTGTTATGAGATTACTCATGAAAATATTCAAGGAACAAGGCGATTTCAAAACCGATGAACAACCGCCAACACTTTGCAACATAGCCAATTGTGTTCTATATCCTGATTCAACTTCAAACTCCATATCCGACTTGGTGTAATTCAATTGCCTATTTCAGTGGCACATGAAAAAGGATTGCATAGAGGCCAAAATTCCATCTAAGAAGGTCTTATATGGAGATTCGGACGATGAGCCAAATTGCCAAGTAGAGAAATATATTTGCCTTATTGTCGCCGAAGAATCCGGAATAGACAAAGACATCGAGGTAAGCTTTCTCAACTTCGAGCTCCTTCCTAAAAAAACCCTTGTTGAGCTCCTAAATGAGTTAGTCTTGGATCATGAAGTTCTTTGCGCTAAGACTAAATCTCAACAAGTGGAACTTGATGATCTAAGGGATCAAATAGCTGAGTTAAATAAACAATTATCTTCAAAGCCCGTTCTCTTCACCAAATCTTTCAAGCTTTGTAAATGCAAGGATTTAGCTTCAGTACAAAGCACTAACCTCAACTATCACGGACATGATTGATGAAATTGAACTAAGCTAAATAATCTAGTTGTGTCTATGGACGCTAAAACTGTTAATCAAACAGTTTTCGTGAAAGCTAAACCAGGTTTAGGTTTCAACAACCATGACTCGTTCAAATCATGTGCTTCTATATCTAGCAAGCTACATGATAAAATCATTAAGCTGGACAAAAAACTTCACTCTTGTATAGCTGAAAAACTCATATTTACAAAGCAAAGTGAATGTTCTAGAGAAGAGACCAGTCGAGGACAAACAATTGTTTAACAGAGAGAAAGCACATAGCATGTATATTAAACAAGCTCAATCTCCTCTGAACACTCAACCTTCTAGCCTTACACGACGAGAGCCATTTCATCCTAGAAAAGGCAAATATGGTTATATTACATATAACCATTATTGCACTTTCTGTGGAAACAATGGCCTCTCACGGCATGAATGTGAGCGTTTAAAAACACTTGAGAAAAATCCCTAAATTTTTTTTAAGACTAAATCTAAGGGTAAGATGGATCAAGTGTGTCTCGAGAAAGACAAGATTGACCCGAGCTAGTCTTCTAAGACACATCGTGTACATACGAGGCCCTCAAAATTCGAGCACGAACAAGCTAAAGCACAACGAGGAATGCCTTCCAAAGGTAAGCCCCATAAAGTGCTAGACATTAACAAGGACATCTATTATGAGCAAGTTCCTAGGACTGTGAAAATGAAAGTTCTACCTTCTAGTTCTGGAATCACGAGCTCCAATGTTCCTACAAAGTCAATGCTTCCTTAGAAGCAAAAAGCTTGATCTTATCTTGTAGGTTGGAATGCAGAGTACAAGACACAGAGTCATATCTTAAGCTACTTTCATTTCAGGAATAAGGAGTTTTTTATCTCCTTCAGGGCTGAAACAAAGAAATCAAGGTATAATTTACCCAGATAAGCTTTAATCAAAGTGAGTCTCATTCATGGAACACCTACACATATAATTATAATCAAAACTCATATATGTTCAAGTGAGTCTTTGAGGTCTTCAAGCGATTCTTTATTCTGCTCGTTGAACTACATCTTATACTTCTAGAAGAGCAAAATGGTAACACCATATCTTTTCTAAGGAGCTTTGCTTGGATATCTTTATATTCCTTGGGCATCTACTGGTTTTTCTATCTTACCTTATTAGCTGAAGCAAGAGATGCACTGTATGTTTCTCCCATACTTTGACTATGAATCATGCTTTTTAATTCTACATTGGGAGCTTTAGTTGGATTGTGCTTCTATCTTGCTTGCCTTCTTGCATTATCTATTTCACAAGCCAGTCTAGAAAAGATAGTATATTTCACTTAAGATATTGATTATTGTCTTAGCCAATTGCATGCTTTTCTTGTGCCACAAATAGAGAATGGTGATCTTCTTCTTGCCATATTACAATCCATAATAAATTATCCATTCCTACGGCGTCCCTTTCCTAACATTAATGTAACGCTTCCTTATTACCTTGATAATCTCCACAATAGGAAGTATTCATTTTTGTATAAAAGCCAGTTACCCTCTTGATTGGCGGCATATCATACATCATAAGGAGTGGTTTTTAGCATCAATCATAGGTGAAAGAGGCCATAAATGGAGTATATGGTCGTGATCCCATCATCATTCAGCTTCCAAGTTAATATGAGGATTACGCGAACACGAAAGAGGGGCGGAACGCGGTAATCGAGCACGGGCCAAGAAGAGAAGTGAAGAAGGACGGATTAGCCAGTGACGCGATCGCGCCCATGAAGACACGTCCGTGCTTAGGTATCTGCAAAGAGACGCAATTGTGTCGATGAAGACTCGCTTGCGCCTATTCCCCTGCAAGAGACGCAATCGCGCTGACATAAGCCGCAATCACGCATTCCCTTTTGCTAGCCGCATCAAAAGGCTTCTTTTAATTAGTTTAAATGGGCTTAAATGCTTAGGGTTTGTGCAATTTCAGGCCTAGGTTTCAATAAACATTAAATTAGGTCTTGCTTTCTTATAAATAGAGGAGCTTTGCCTCCTCCTTAGACATGACAATTTTCCAGAAGAATAGAATAGAGTTGTTAGAATGAATATGGAGTAATCTTCTTTGCTTTGTTCTCCGGGCTAAGCCCTGCGGAGGTTAGGGTTTTATAGTTTTCCTCCTTTGGTTATAATAATATTATGTTGTTGTGTTATTTTAATCTCTTGAATGTCTAGTAATTGATTGCAATATGTTTATCTGGCTTAGCTACCTAGGCTTACATATTTCCTTCATATATTCCTACTTAGTGGCACAAATCTCTACTTGGACTAGTTGGACTTGTAGGATAGGGAGATTAAAGAGATGTTGGCGCCAAGGGCAGTGCACCTTCCTATCTATTAATGAACTTAATGCTTCCTAGGATTTAGTCTTTATAGTTTTCATGGCTAGATTGGTAGGATAGACGCTATTATGACTAGATGACCTATTTAGCAACCTTAGTATGGATTAGGAAAAACATAGCATATAGTATAGAGATAGAAACCAATTTATAATAGGAATTCGATGATCAAAACCCATAACTACGTAGGTTAATGTCTAGGAGAACAAAGTGCTTGCTTTTACTTGTTTTCCAAACCAATCAAACATAATCCCCCCTTCTTTCTCTTTATTTTCTATAAAGTTAGTTCTTTTGCAAAGACAAAATGAGATTCGCAGGCTCCCTATGGGATCGACTCTTACTTACCCCTCTACACCTGTTAAGAGTAAGATAAGGTTTACTATGACCTTATTGCCTACGACAGCGTCTGTCAAATTGGCTCTGTTGCCAGGGAGTCTAACTCTCTTGTCTTGTTTTTGCGAATTTACTGGCTTTGGTGCGGGCCGTTTATACGGTTAGCACCATTGTTATTGATGAGTTCCACCATTCATGATGCTAGGTTGAAGTGGATTGATGAGGCAGGAAGAGAGATGGAGGAGCTAGAGGCAAAGATGAAGGAGTTTGAAGAGAATGAGGAAAGAAGAAGAGCCAAGGAACGGGCTGCGAGAATGGAGGAGGTAGAAGCTGCGAAGGAGGCCGCGGAAGCCATCGCACGGGAGGCCGAGCAATGAAGATACCAATATTTCATGAATCCACCCTACCCAACACAATCATGGAGGCCCTACCCCGACCCAAAGATCTCCACAAGGACCCTGATGCAGGTCCTGATAGGGTGTCTCTAGAGCACCACTAGGTCACTCGAGGAAATTGCGAGGATGGTGGTTGAGGAGTCGCAGAACACCACTAGGTTCATGAATAACCAAGTTAAATGTATGATGGACTCAATGGCCAAGTGGGAAGAAAGGAGGGCCGCAAGAACCAACTATATTCCCTAAAGTACCGAGGGCAGCTCGAACGAGGAGCAAATGGAGGAAGAGGATACTGAGGTGAACAGCCGGGACGAGACGAACCCGAGCGAGGATGAAAAAACCCCTCCATCAGCCATGAAAGAAGATGACGGAACCACTGCAGAGTAGTTGCGCGAGCACGAATGCAGCGAGCACGACCGCGCCTTCGTTTTTGGAGACGGGCGCGACCGCGCCTACTCTTGGCATGATCGCGTCCTTTTTGAGGACCAGTGTGCTAGCGCCCCGTCCGGGAGCGACCGTGCCTTGGTGGCGGCCTTTCCGGAGCTAGGTGCGCCTTGGCGCGATCGTGTTCTTCTCTCCATTGCCAACCTCATGTGGAATGCTATCATAGATATGCACAACGACAGTGAGGATATGAAGAATAACCATCGATTCGAGCTCCAAAGGGACTTCTATTCATTTAAGATGGGAGAAAGCGAGTTTGTCTCGGATTATCATTCCTGGTTCCGTGTATTATTTGACAAGATGTCCTCCGCAGGACTCAAGGTAGAACCGTGGGACCTCACTCTCGCTTTTATCCATGGTGTTAACTCTAAGTTTGACACAACTAAATGAATAATGCTAATGACAAATGAAACAAAAGGTTTGCCTGTCTCAGTACTTGCTTGTAAATTAAGAGCAAATCAAGTCGAAGATCCAAAGGAGTCAATGGCATCAAAGGAAACCCAAGGAGTTGCTCTCAAGCTTACTCGTGTACTTCAGAAGGTCGAGGACAATGATGAATCAGAAAATTAAGAAGACTAGGAAGTAGCGATGATGACTAAGCTAGTCAAGAGGTTCTTCAATAAGAAGTTTGGCATCAATACCAAGGACAGAAATCTAAAGGACAACTAGCCATTCAGCCTCAAGAACATCACGTGCTACAAATGTTAAAGTAGAGGACATCTTTCCATAGATTGTCCAAGTGAAATGGTAGATCCAACGGAATAAGAAGGTGGATCTCGAACACCCCCTAGGAAGGCCTTTGTCACACTATGGGGTGATTCTGATGATGAAGTCGACGTTGGTGAAGATCCTGATAATTGCTTCACAGTTGCTCAACCTATTCCAAAGCCAGCTCCTAAACATGAAGTTGAGGTAAATATTCATGAACTAGAACTCATACTAAATATCTCCCCTACACCTCCTCTTTCTATATCTGTGGGTGTAATCGATCAAGCAAGTCAATCTGAGGATAAGCTTAATGTGAGTAATTCTGTTTGCTCTAAGTCTATTATGACTATATCTGAGGAAAATCTCCTTCAAGCGAGTCTTAAGATAGAAAAGCTTGCTTCGAGCGAGTCATCTAAGACTCTGCCTGTATGTACAAAGCCCTTACTAGCCAAATACGAACAAGTAGGAGCACAACAAGTGTTACCTCACATAGGTAAACCTCATCCAGTGCCATGTCTTTGTGATGATGACTATTCTGAGTGAGTTCCTAGAACTGTGAAGATGAAAGTTCGACCTTCCTGTTATGGAACTGCTAGCTCTAACGTTCTTACAAAGTCAATACTTTGTTGGGAACACACTACTTGATTTGATTTTGCAGGACAGGATGCAGAGTAGAAGGAAAATGGAATATCTAAAAGTTACTCTCATTCCTAATAAGCAGAAGGAGTTTGTTATCTTCAGTGCTAAATCGACGAAATCAAGCGTGTTCTGAAATCTAACCAACATCTTTTTCACTCTTATCATTCAGAAGATGTATATCATTTGGTAAAGTATTAGCTTCTGTCATAGCGAGTCTCACTCGGCGATAAAGCTATATCTATTTGCTCAAAGCGAGACTCAGATAGTTCAAGCGAGTCTTTGAAGATTAAATCAACTCCATTACTTAACTCGCTGAACTACAACTAATACTTCCAGAAGAGCCAAAACTGTAATCCATCTCTCTAAAGGTGCTTTACTTGGATATCTTTATAAGCCTTTAGCCTCTTCGGTTTTCTTTCTTATTATATTATAAGAACAAGAGATAAACTGTAAGTTTCTTTCTACTAGCTATGTTTAAGCAATTTATTTTATCTTTGGGAACTTAGGATAATGTACGTTTTCGTGATCTTTTCTTGTTAACTTGCTATATCTAAACAGAAATAACTAACTTGAAGTATATTGATGCAAACATGTTACTATTTTTTGTATCATTGCATGCTCTTCTTTACCACTTCTGAAAGTGGTGATCGTCTTCCTGCCTATTATATGCCTAAGAAACGATTCACTTCTAAGTGTCCATAAGTTGACCTTTAATGATTGCTTCATGATTCCTTGATAAAACTCCACAACAGGAAGTATACATTGTTGTTACAAAAGCCAATATCCCATATATGCTCATGATTTTTACATGCTATATTTGAGTGTGAGTGACCCCCCTATATGTGCATTATATTCCTTATAGTTACGCTTTGTTATTCATGCTAAGCTATTATATCACATCTCAAGCATTATCAAACTTCTTCCAATATAAGTAACTAAGAACCAATTAATCAAAGAGAGTGAAGAATGAACTACCTCGAAGGCCAACACATCTATCTAAATCAAGTGCTACTCGGGCGAGGTGAAATCAAACTTCAATACATTACAGCGATATCTTACCAGTCTCGATTCAAGTACATTATCTCGAGACCAGTGCCAAGCTACTCTTTATCACTTGGCACTGAGACAAGAGAAGCCAGTCCAAGAAGAAATCAAGTCTATTGGTAAAAGTTGGTGATTATACTTAGAAGATGGTGATTTGAGTTGATACTCTTACTTGCTTTCTGAATATTCTTTTCGTGACTATGTGATAGACTCGCTGGGATTCCAACTAACAAGGTTTAAGGTTTATTATACCTATTTACAGTATGCCTTAGATTTATTATGGGGACTTTAGTGCTTCATGGTTACTGTCTCTCTTACATGCTCTCTACATGATTATGCTTGTTATATGATTGTAGCGTGGCGGAGTACCTTACTTTTAGTTCCCTTTGATGAAACATATATGCCTTTTTTATTATGCCAAAAGGGGGAAGAAAAATGATTTGAGCAGGTGAAGGATTGAGGTAGAATAATCTTTCTGTTGTCAAAATTGGGCATAAATTAGACCGGCTTGGTCTAGGGGGAGTAAAGGTATACTTGGTAAGTGCCTTTAGCAATATTTTGAGCAGATTTGGTCAATCTGTCATGTACCAGTTTAAGCTTCATTTTATATATTATCGCTTAACTGAGTACGTTTTGAAATATATGTGCCTAAACTGTTTAAGTGTTTGTCATCATCAAAAAGGGGGGACTTGTTAGTTTGAGAATGTGTTTTCTAAGCATTACATGAATAGCTTAAGAAGCTAAGAGAATCGCTTTAATATAGCGTGTTAGTTTGAGCTTGCTCGAACTAATCGCTTCTTTTGTTTTGATGATGATAAACGCTAGATTTGATCTATCTTGTGTATTCTAAGGTTTACAAGAGTAGCCAAAGAATCCAAGACAGTCTCTTTGAACAAGCAAACAAGATAGAGACTAGTTTTGAGTCTTGTAGATAGCAGATACTGCAAAGGCAGTCTCAACAAACTCTAAGCTCAAGAATCACAATTCAAGAGTGAAGATGTGAAGAAGAGTTGAATGCCAAGGACTAGCGGAGAGACGAAGAGAGTCATTGCCGGCTAGTGTATCCAGTGCTTCAACGATGAAGAAATGAAGTGAAGGGAGTCTGCCTAGGTGGCTTACGGTGCACCAGCGTGTAGCGTATTCGTGCCAGATGATGGGAAAGACGTTATGCTCAGGATACGCGAATGTGTTTCTACCTATGGAGAGTGAGAAGCGTGGATCGCCTTCGTGGACGAATTGAAGCGGGGTGGTGTGGAAGTGGATCGTCATCGTGTCAGAGTTTTTTACAAGTTTGTTGCTCAAGAAAAAGGAGAAATCTGTGGATGAGCATCCTGGAGAGTAGTCACACGGATTGACATGGTGGAAAACTCCACTATTACAATATTGTATAGAGTTTTCTAACTTTTGGAAGAAGTTTAGGATTTCTATAAATAGTTGTAATAGTTGTATGCATTCGCACGAGCTTGGGACACCTCGAGAGAAAGAGAAAGTGTAGCTAACACAAACACAACAGGATCTGGAAAGCCTGGGAGTTAGTACGTTGAGTTTCTTGGAGGGTTGCAACAAGAATAAAATCTAGGATGTTAGTAAGGTTGAGTGTTTGGGGCATAGTTGGTGATCAATGAGGGAGCGAGTGTCGTCTATACAACTTTGGAGCAATAAACTTTATAAGTGAACTGAACGTGAATGTAGTGAATAGAGAGTTATAAGGCCTTGTAATTCTTTGTTCATTATATTCAATATATTGGTGAGTTTCATCCCGGACATGCATTATTGCCAAGGGTTCACACCTTACCAAGTTTGTCTTTGAATATTGAGCTGAATCTTTCATCTAACCATATAAGATTCATTTTGTGGATATCCCTTGTTATTCCGTATTTATAGCATACTCGCTTTCTAGCGTGTTGTGCTTACTTAAGGAAAAAGACACGCTTAAAAGTGTTTTAAACTTCCTCATATCTTAAGAACTGAAGCTAGTCAATCGAGCTACTCTTCTCTAAGAGTTAGTCGAATCAAAGCTACTCTATAAGGGTTTTCAACAAGCAAATCACTCATATCTATACTCGCTTTGTTGAGAGCTAGTCTTTAGATACTAGCTTTATAGCTTTTGTTCATTGATTATAGAGTAAGTGTAGCATTCACGTATATATCTTGTTACACTCGCATTTATCTCGATCCTACCACTCATCAAACCCACAATTTGTATCAGAGCACAGGTTGCTCGTATGCATTGATTGACACTCGCTACATATATCCCTCTGTATTGTTGTGAATCATGGAGAACAAAGAGATTTCTCTTGTTATAACATATTCAGAGAACAAGAGAGCTTCAAAACCGAAGGACAACCGGCTACGCATACAAATCAAGACAATGGTGTTCTATCTCTAGATTCAAACTCTCACTCAATCTCAAACTCGGTGTCCTTTAGTTGTCTTGGTCATGGAGATTCAACCGAGGATTGCAAGATAGAGAAGCCTAATAATATCTCATGGGGAGACTCGGATGATGAGACTAAATGTGAAGATACTTGTCTAATCGTTGCCGATGACTCCGAAGCTGAAGACTCGAGGTATTTTATCTTGTCTTTGAAGTCCTTCCTAAAAACACCCTTGTTGATCTCTTACGTGAGTTGGCCTTGGATCATGAAGTTGTTCATGATAAGGAGGAATCCTAGTAGGAAGAAAATTGTGATCTAAGAGATCATATAGAAGAGTTAAATAAGCGGTTGTCTACAAAGCCTGCACTTCTTACTAAATCTTGTGAGCTTTGTAATGGCAATGGCTTAGCTTCTGTCCAAAGCAATAACTTAGCTATTAGGAACATGATTGATGAAGTCTTAACGAAGATAGATAATCTAGCTACGTCTGTGGAAGCCAAAACTGTTAACCAAATAGTTTTCGTGAAAGATAGACCAGGGTTAGGCTACAACAATCATGATCCGTCCAACTCATGCTCTTCTCTATCTGGCAAGCTACATGATAAAATCACTAAGATAGGAAAGGAACTTCACTCTTGTCGTGGTGTGGAAAAGTGAATGTTCTGGAGAAGAGACCAGCCCAGGACAAACAATGGTACCACGGAGAAAAAGCGCATTCCATGTATATCAAACAAGCGTGTTCTTTTCCTAACACTATGCCTCCTACAAGAAGAGAACCATTTCGCCCGGGAAAAGGCAAATATGGTTATATTCGATATAACCACTATTTCACTTTCTATGAGAATAATGGTCACTGAAAGCATGAGTGTGAGCATTTACAAAGGCTTAACCAAAGGCCCTATAAGTCTATTGAGACTAAATCTAAGGGTCAGCTTGGTAGAGCGAGTGTTGCTAAACATAAGCATGACCAAAGCGAGTCTTCTAAGACTCGGTGTGTACGTACTATTACCGCAAAAGCCAGACACATATAATCCAAAGCACAACAGAAGCCTCTCTCTAATGGTATCAAGGTTCTTGATCTTAATGATGAAAGCTATTATGAGGAAGCCTCCAAAACTGTGAAGATGAGTATTTTACCTTCCAGTTATGGAGCAGCTGATGCTAGCAACCCTACGAAGCCAACGCTTTGTTGGGTCTCCAAAACATGATCTTATATTTGCAGGTTTGGAATGAAGAGTAGGTGCTTAATGAGAAGGTGCGGTTTGAGCGAAAGATCCCTGCAGCTTGTATATACACAGTTCGAGAGAGAGATCACTATTTAATGGCCATGTAGTTTTAGCGCAATATCACTACATACAAGGTCTACTTCAACCACTCTAATTCAAAACTACAAGGAGGAAAATCTCTCTCTTCTTCAGAGCTGAACTGAATAGATCAAGTATGAGAAAAAATCTAATATACTTCTACTTCATTCCTATTTTATAGGAGGTATACATTTTTTTTTGGAGATTCATTGTTGCTTTACTCAAAAGCATGTCTCACTCAGTGGCACAGCTACATATATTATTCAAGAGTGAGACTCAGCTAGTTCAAGCGAGTCTCTAAGAGTCTCAAGCGACTCTTCACTTATGCTTGCTGAACTACATCCAACAAACGGTCTATCTATGTTGGAGATATTTTCATAAAGGTGAATCTTATTCATGTACTGGCAGAAAGTCAAATCGTTGATATCTTCACTAAAGCACTTAACCGGATACCTTTCTTAAACCTAAGGCTTCAGATGGGATTAACTCCTATCAATTAGACCATTCGTCCACTCAAAGTAAGTTCCTTCATACTGGCTATGTTTAAGTATTTTATTTTATCTTTAAGAACTTAGGATGAGATGCACTTTCATGATCTTAGCTTGTTAACTTGCTATATTTAAACAAGAAATGTCTAGCTTGGTGAGTATATTGATGCAAACATGTTCCTATCTTCTGTATCATTGCATGCTCTTCTTTACCCCTCATGAAAGTAGTGATCGTCTTCTTGCCCATTACACGCCTAAGAAATGATCCACTTCTAAGAGTCCATAAGCCTGACTTTAATGATTGAGTCTTGATTCCCTTGATATATCTCCACACAGGAAGTATACATTATTGTGACAAAAAGCCAGTATCCCTTATACCACATGCTTAATACATGCTATATTTGAGCGTGAGTGGCCCCCCTATATGTGCATTATATCCCCTCATTGTTGCGCTTTGAAGTTCATGTTAAGCGACTATATCACATCTCAAGCGTGATAGAACTTCTCTTAGCATAAGTAACTAAGCGCCAATCTTTAAAGCAAGTTAAGAATGACTATCTCGAAACCCAGCACAACTATCTAACAAGTGCTAATCAGGCTAGGTGAAATATGAAGTCTACACATTACTATTATATCTTGTCCAGTCTCGGTTCAAGTATATTAGCTCGAGACCAGTTCTAAGTCACTCTTTATCCGTTTGGCACTGAGATATAGCCATTCCATGAAGAAATCAAGTGTATTGGTAAAAGCTTGTGAACATACTGTTGAAGAAGGTGATTTGAGTTGATACTCTTACTTGCTTTCTGAATTCTCTTTGCATGACTATGTGATAGACTCGCAAGAGTTTCAGCTACAAAAGGCATAAGGAATAATATATATACTTACAGCATGCCTTAGATTTGTTTTAATAAATTAAGTGCTTAATGGTTACTGTCTTGCTTACATACTCTTTACATGATTATGCTTGTTATCTGAGTTAAGTGTGACTTAGTACCTTACTTTTAGTTCCTTTTGATAAAGTATATATGCCTTTTCAATGATGCCAAAAGTGGGAAGAAAAATGGTTTGGGCAGGTGAAGGATTGAGGTAGAATACTCTTTCCGTTGTCGAATTGGGCATAATTTAGACCAGCTTGGTCTAAGGGGGAATAGAGGTACACTCGCTAAGTGGCTTTAGCGAGATTTGGAGCAGATTTGGTTATCAGCTTAAACATCATTCTATATCTTATAGCCTAACTGAGTACATTTTGAAATAGATGTTCTTACACTTTTAAGTGCTTGTCATCATCAAAAAGGGTGAAATTGTTAGTTTTAGCTTTCTCAGACTAATCGCTTCTTTTATTTTGATGATGATAAACACTACATTTGATCTATCTTGTGTTTTCTAAAATTTAAATGAGTAGCTTAAGAAGCCAAGAGAGCCGCCTTTACTAGGTGAACAAGCTAGAGACTATCTTTGAGCCTTGCGAAGAGAGCAGATATTGCAAAGGCAGTCTCAACCAACTCTAAGTTGAAGAATTGCAATTCAAGAGTGAAGATGTGAAGAAGAGTTGAAGGCCAAGGACTAGCGGAGAGACGAAGAGAGTCGTTGTTGGATAGTGTATCCAGTACTTTAACGATGAAGAAATGAAGTGAATGGAATTTTCCCAAGTGGCTTAGGCTGGACCAGCGTGTAGAGTATTCATGCTAGATAATGGTAAAGACGTGAAGCTCAGGATAGGCGAATGTGTTTCTACCTATGGAGAGTGAGGAGCATTGATCGCCAACATAGACAAATTGAAGCGGTGCGGTGTGGAAGCAGATCGCCAGCGTGGCAGAGTTTGTTACAAGTTTGTTGCTCAAGAAAAAGGAGAAATCTATGGAGGAGCTGCTTGAAGAGTAGTAAAACAGATTGCCAAGATGGCAATCTTCTTTATTACAATATTGTATAGAGTTTTCTAACTTGGGGAAGAAGTTTAGTATTTCTAAAAATAGTTGTAATTGTTTTATGCATTCGCACGAGCTTATGAAACCTCGAGAGGGAGAGAAAGTATAGGTAGCACAAACACAAGAGGATCGTGAAAGCCTTGGAGTTAGTATGTTGAGTGTCTTGGAGGGATGCAACAGGACTGAAAGTTGGGAGGCTAGTAAGATTGAGTGGTTGGAGCATACTTGGTGATCTCTGAGGGAGCGAGTGTCGTCTATACAACTTGAGAGTAATAATCTTTGTAACTGAACTGAATGTGAGTGTAGTGAGTAGTGAATTATAAGCCCTTGTAATTATTTGTTCATTATATTCAATATATTGGTGAATTTAATCCCGGGCATGTATTATTGCCAAGGGTTCTCACCTTACCAAGTCTCTCTGTGCATATTGAGCTGAATCTTTCATCTAACCATTTAAGATTCATATTGTGGCTTTCCCTTCTTATTCCGCATTTATAGCATACTCACTTTCTAGGGTGTTGTGCTTACATAAGGGAAATATACTCTCTTAAAAGGGTTTTATACGTCCACATATCTTAAAAACTTAAGCTAGTCAATCGAGCTACTCTTCTCCGAGAGTTAGTCGATTCAAAGCTACTCTATAAAGGTTTTCAACAAGTGAATCACTCATATCTGTACTCGCTTTGTTGAGAGCTAGTATTTGGATACTAGCTTTATAGCTTTTGTTCCTTGATGATAAAGTAATTGTAACATTCACGTATATATCTTGTTACACTTGCTTTTTTCTCGATCCTAACCCTCGTCAAACCCATATAGCGAACAAGCTAGAGACGAGCTTTGAGCATTGCAAAGACGGAGAGTACCGCTAAGGCAGTCTCAACCGAAACAGAACAAAAGAAATCAACCGAGAAGTGAAGTAAAGTGAAGTGAAGCCCGTTGAAGGGGAAGGACTAGCGCATCACATGGAGAGTATCTGTGAGATAGTGAATCCTTTGCTTCAACAAAAGGGAAGTGAAGTAGTCCCAGGTGGATTCCATGCACCAGTGTGTAGGGTATTTTGGTGCAGCTAATGGGAATGTCGAGAAGCTAAGGATGGGTGAAGAATGTGTTTCTTACCATGGATAGCGAGGGACGAGGATCGCCAGGCTGGAAGAATAAAAGGCTTACGAGTGGTGTGGGATGGATTGCGAGCATGGACGAAGTTTGTTACAAGTTTGTTACTCAAGAAAAGCAAAAGCATGTGTAATTTGTGGTGCTCCTTGGTGGATTGACGCAAGGATAGCAAGTGTGGACCATTGTTGTAATGTGTATGGAATTCCTTTCTTGGGGAATAAGTATAGGAATTTCTATATATACGTGAGATAGGTGAATTGCTGACACATGAGCTTGAGAACCTCATTGAGTGAGAAAGAGTCTAGTGAAGCTTTGGAGAAGCATCCCAAGAGAGAAACACAACAGGATTCGAAAAACTAGGAGTTAGTATAGTTGAGTGGTTAGGAAAGATCACAAAAGGACTAGAAAGCTGGGAGGTGAGTACGATTGAGTGTTTAGGGTGAAAAGCTAGTGATCTAAGAGTGATTGTATTGAGTGGAGAGAGTAGTGAGCTTGTATTTGGGCTGAAGAGTGATTGTATTGAGTGTAGAGAGCGAGCGATTGTAATATTCCTTTGATATAATCAATATAGTGGTGAGTTTCATCCCGGGCTTGAGGTAAGCCAAGGTTTCTCACTTTACCAAAACTCTTTGCATATTAAGCTGAACTTTAAATCTAACCATCTAAAGTTCTTATTGTGGCAAACTCCCTAATCTCTACATATAAACACACTTGCTACTCACTTGTTGTTTTTACAAAAGGACATAGACTCGTTTTTGTGTGTTTTTCCATTTACGCATCTTAAAATCACTTAATCTTGTCTATCAAGCTACTCTTCTATATAGAGCTATTTGATCTAAGATACTCTATTAAGTATTCAGCAATGATTCATTTACATATATACTCGCTTTGTTGAATACGATCCTTGTACACTAGCTTACTAGCTTTTGTGAATTGGATTTAGAGTAAGTGTGACATTATCGATCATATCTAGTCACACTCGCTTTATCTTACTCAATCCTCACATACATAATCCACATATAATTACTCAAAACTCTACCTTAATTTAACATTCCATTCCTAATCACTCAAGAGTATCCTAACAAAGTTTTCTAGTAACCTCGCTTTGTTGTAAAAGCACAACTATGCAAATCATCTCTATCTAGCATATATAGGATTAGTGAATTGGGCTCATTAACCTTAACCTAAACTCACTCGGCTGTACAAAACACTCAAATGCCACCTTAGCCAAATCTAGGATTAAAATATAAATATTAATAAACAATTGAAATGATTTAGGAAAATCTTTCGAAAAAGATATGGCACGCTAATCCTCTTTTTAAGGAATAAATGTCTCGTGCATCCTAAAAACTTGATCAATCTTGCTTGCCACCAACTTTCCTTATCTGGAAGCTAACGTTGCTCTTTAGTCCCTTGGTACAACGTACCATTAGCTCGACGTCCCTTTTCCTCTTCGTTCTTAAGTATCCTTTACCTACTAAGATATCATGCAATGTCTTGATCAACTAAAGTATTAGAAGTAGGTGTGTCTACCATCATCAAAACAACAGAAACTAGTTGTATAAAACTTTTTATGGACGAAACTTAAGTTCATATTCCCAATAATTCCCCCCTTTTAATGATGGCAAACAATAGAATCTGGCATATATATATGAGAAGAGTAAACCATAAATAAGTAAAAGGTACGTATATTTTCCCCCTTAGTTTTAACCAGGGGATCCATATTACTTCCTCTTTTTTTCGTGATGGTACAAGATTCTTTGTTTCCTAAGTACCATATATGCATGATTCCTTCCCCCTTGACATCATAGAAAATATTCCTACAAAAATTATGCAATGGGATCAAAGGACAATGCAATTAATGTACTATATACAGAAATATACCATAAAGAAGTTGATCATGTAAAGTAAAAGTACCACAAGTAGAAGGCACTCAATAAAATCAAGAAACAACAAACTTCATTAAAAAATATTTAGCAAAGACAAGCAAGGGATTAAAAGATGAATAAGATGGGAAAAACGTCCACAACACTACTGTGTCTAAACAAGTCAAGGGTCATAATGAAAATTCCCATGAATCTCATGTATAAGTACGTCCATGAAGTCATGTACAACCTCAATAAGCCTCCCTATGTTTGTCTCCAAATTCCATAAACTCTCCACTACTCCAGTTGTCGACTTAACCACCGACCTCCCTTCATGCTTTACAAAGAACTCCCCCTTATCACTCTTGCCCATAGTCCTTGCAGCCCTAGCCACGACCTCAACATTAGGACCTTTTTCCCTTAGTCTCTCTAGTGTGATGGGGGGATATCTCATTGGTAGATAGTGACTCGGCTTTAGGATCCATATAAATCCCAAGCTTCACCATTAATCCCTTGACTATCCAACAATAGGGAAGAGAACGCATCCCATGGCCTAGCTAGGTCTTCATGTGGTCCAAGGCGATACAAGTCAGGTCAATAAGTGCCTCCATAACCAACTTCTCAAGTAGAACGACGTCAGTAATGAGGCATTGTTTTTTCTTCTCCTGGAAAGAGACAATTTTACGTAACATGATGAAGTGAATGAGGTGAGTGTCGGGGTATGATAATTGTTGCTCATTGACTTCTCATCACTGTACTTGTGAATGGTAAGGAGAATGAAATTCTTGTCCTTAGGAAAATTATTCTTTGGTGTCAAAGCTTATACTGATCTTCTATAAAGGTAAGACATAATTTGGTTGAAGGGGAGAAGGCAGAGTCAAAAATGTTAAAATTGTTGACTCTTCTCCCTTTTAGAAGTACTTCCTCGGATGGTGAGGTAACAGAGCATTCTTTAGTGCTAAATGAAACCACGTTGTTCCCTTTATCGTAATGTTGTGGAGCACTCAACAGATTGTAGAACAAGTCATTAACTAGATGGACATTTATTATCTTGATGCTCTCATATAGGTCTACAGATCCAAGACCAATGATGGATCCCTTGCTTTTACCTCCGAAGGAAATCATTCCTCAATTATCCTTTTGATTTCAACACATGATGTTTTTGTTTTTCCGGTCATATGGTATGAGCAAGCACTATCTACGTACCACTTTCATGCATTCTTCACTTCATCCTGCACAATACAAGTAAGCTTTTGATATCCAGAAAAACTTTGTGTACTTGGTGTTTTAGAAGGACAGTTTTCTTTGGATTGATGGTTTTATGCATAAGGGTTGGAAACAGGAGCATCCATAGAGTAATCATGCAAATTCGTGACCTTCGTGGGTATGGTCGTATTTCTTCTTTCATTTGATGCATTCTTGTAAGGTTTAGCATCAAGATTGAATTTCTTCCTACACTCATGAATGGTATGACCATTATTTCCACAAAAACAAAACCATTTCTTTTACTAAAAATATCCATATTTCCCTTTAATTCGACGAAAGGATTGAGTATGTTTTTGTTTTTCATGTTTTTGTTTTTCAAAATTCATTTCAGCTTATTACCATTCTCGGCTTGATTTACATAAATTTTATGAGTGTTACTACCATGAAACCACGTCTTTTTTCCCTTGGGTTGTCCTTCCAAGACCTTAAACTTTTCTTCCACAAATTGATTTTTAGATCGACAAGCCTAGAGAGACTTATCTAAGATTTCACTTTTCTTAGTCAATTACCTAGTCAAGTTTATAGAAGCATTGTTAGATTGTTAGTCTGAGTCATCTTTATATCATAATCCATTTCAAGATTTAACAAAAGCAGTTTGTTTGACTATCTTTTCATACATAGATTTTGTAAGGTCATCAAGCTTAGACATAATAAGAGACAGATTATTCACTTTCATAGTGTCGACTAAAAGGTCATCAAACTTGATAGGCTACTCTTGAGTGTTCTCTTCATGCAGTACTTTAGAATATCGTAACTTGTCTAACTTGTTGCCAGAATCTATCTTCCCAAGACTTTCCCCTAGATCTATCTATTTGTCTGATGAATCTCCCCAGGTAGTTACTAGTTCTTTCTTCTTCTCGGCATTGACCTACTTGTTGGAACAATCTTTGATAACATGTCCTTTTTTCATGAAAGTGGTAGAAACTGTAGTCTTTTAAGTCCTTTTTTTGGAGTCCTCCCTTTTGATATGAGCCTCTAAAATCTCTAGTCTTCTCTCCTTCGAGAAAGCATCTTACCATTTTTCCCATCATGGTGACTTCATCATCGTCAACTTGTTCACATTCCTCATAACTTCTAGCTTCTGAAGGACCATGGTGAGTTTCAAGGCAACACCTTTTTCTTCCTTTTTCATTCCAGGCCTTTTCCTTGTCTGCGTCTTCTTGATGTTGAAACTTCCCAATGAGTTGTTGAACATGGAACTCCTTTGAGTCCTTTACCATTAGCATTATTCCCTTGGTCATATCATATTTTAAGTTGACGACATGTATAATGGAAAGGGACTGTTCCCATGCGGGAATGATAATTCCAGACGCTTTTAGTCTGTCCATCAATCTCTGGAATCTATAGTGCTACTCTGATATTTTCTCCGTCTCCGTCATTCAAAAGGAATGGAATTCTCTTTGAAGGTTGAATTTGTGATTATTCTTGAAATCATTGCTTCATATATGCATGTCCAGAATGGATTTCCATATTTCTTTGGTAGTAGGGATACTCATTACCTTGTCCATATCCATTCTTGACAGGCCATTAAGTATAAGTTGTCTCGCCTTTGCATTCTTCTCCTTAAGGACGTAGTCTTCTATTCCCCATAGTTTGTCTTCCTTTTTGGTTTTAACAAAGGCATCACCACTCTTAATTCTCCTCCAGCATTGATAGTCTTGATTCTAGATGTGGGTAGTCATAATTTGTTCCTAACAATCTATCTGGCCATCTTCGAGGATATGTGGATTGTTGATGAAGATTCCGAGCTTGAGATCTAAGTTGTTTATTGTTGGAAGGCAAGGTTTTGGAACTTAGATCCATCTCTGATACCAATTGTAGGATTGTGGATGATACTACTCTACCTTAATATAACAATCAATGTCTAATCACTCATGAGTAGCCTAACAAGTTTTTCTACTAACCTCGTTTTGTAATTCGTAAAAGCACACCTATACAAAAGATCCATATCTAGTATATATAGGTTTAGTGAGTTGGGCTCATTAGCCTTAACCTAAACTCACTCGGCGGCCCTAAAAACACTGGTGTCAACTCAGCCAAATCTAGGGTTACAATATAAATATTAACAAACCATTCAAATCAGTTAGGAAAATCATTCTACAAATATATGCCACGCTAATTCTTTGTTTAACGATTAACTGTCTCGCGCATCATAACAAATTGATAAATCTTGCCTACCATTTAGTTTCCTTATCCGGAAGCTGACTTTCTTGATTAATCACTTGGTATAACATTCCGTTAACTTGACGTCCCTTTTCCTCTTCGTGCTTAAGTATCTGACAAAGGGTGTCGTAGGCCCTCCGGTGAAAGTAATTCCCTGCAAACTTCTCTACAAGAGTAGAGTGGTAAGTAGGCGTTGAATCCCACAAGGAACCGAAATACAATCAATTCTCACTATATTAATTAGATCAACTTGAAAAGTAACAAAGGGGATTTGGTAAAACTGATTTCTATAGATTGTTTGATGATTAGAATGGACGAACTCTTCATATGATTAGTCTTCACCTATTAGATTGATCCAATGGTCATAGGTTCCTCTATTTGGGTTCTCTCTCCTTCTCCTAATGCTTATATGTTCTCTAATTGCCCTAATCCTTGTTCCTATATACCTAATTAAGTCAAATAGCGCTAATAGCCCTTACCTACGAATCCAGCTCTAAAACTATTAAGACTATCTCCTAGGCAGCTTTAAGCACAAGGATAGATAGGAAGATGCAGCGCCACTTACCTACTAACACCTCATTACTCTCCACATCCCTACAGTTCCAACTAGTCCAGGTAGTGATTTTGCTACTATAATAGTTAGGTTCTTCAACTAGGATAAACCTAAGCCTAGCTATATGAAATTTAACTAAACAACCTAGGTGATCAATCTAGAATGAAAATTCAATTCAATAGGTATTAAAAGAAAGAGGATAAATCAATTGAGACATATTATAATTGAGAACCAAAGGATTAGAAACCTCACACTGAATCGGCTTAATGGCTCGAACCAACCATAACAAAGTCTAGGAGACTACTACTGGCTCATTGCTAAAATTCTACATAAATTGAAATGAAAGATTATTGATGATTACGGATGAGGCAAAGAACTCCCTATTTATTCTAAAATGATCAGACTCAACCTACTTAACCCTAGCCCACACTTTACAAATAAAGTAAGCCAAAATCCCAAGCACAACACAAAGGCGAAATAGGGTTTCAGAGCTTACTCGGCCTGACAGGGGTGCGGTCACGCATGTGTCGGCGCGTCGCGTCGCGTTGTGGACCGGGTCTTGGACTTTTTCCCTGATGGGATGGCGCAGTCTCTCAGTGTTGAGGCGTGGTCGGGCGCCCTGCGCGGTTGCATGGCTTCTGGCGTGTCCGGCTTCAGCTTGCACCCTTTTTGGCTGTCTTTCCTTCGGAAGTCGATAATCCTCGTATTTAGTGTCTTGACTGCTCTTGGTGTGGATCATGGAAATATGTGCTATAGACGTTCCAAATCCCTTGATATAGATGCTAACGACCACATATGATGATGTATTATATGTTGCCTATCAAACACCCCCAGACTTGAACCTTGCTCGTCCTCGAGTAAGCGGATGCAAACCCCATTGTGAACACAACGGGTATGGACGACATGAATGGTAGTGGTTGTTGGGCTCCACACTCTACCTCTGTGTACCTACTATCATAAAGTGATGGGCGTAGATTCCGACTCTAGAATAAAACTTCAAAATAATGCAAACTAACTAACTAGACTCTATCTAACTAACAATGGTATCAAGTATCCCCAAAATTCAAACTATGCTTACATCTATGCAAATGCAATCACCTAATTGTCCAACCTATATTACATAGTGGTCATTAGACCCTCTAATCAAAGTAAATCCCTTTTACTCCTCTACTAAGTAGAGTGGCAATTAGGGGTCGAATCCACGGGGAATCGAAGCAATCAATTCTTATAGTATTAGAGCATCTAAATAATGAAAGGTAATTGATAGGGGGGTTGTGAAAACTGATTTTGTTGTTGTGTTTAATTGGGTAAACACTTTGTATGGTTGGTCTAACATACTAGCCAAATTCAATTATCCTAGGTTCCTTCTATTTGGGTTCTATCTATATTTCTAATTCCTTAATGTCTTCTAAAGCTCCCTAAACCATGTACTAAATTGCTGATTAGGTCAATTAGCCCTAACAGTGTCTTGTCTACCAACCAAGCCCCGAAACTATCAAGAATAGATTCTAGACAACTTAAGTTCATGAATAAATAGGAAGGTATGTTGCCCTTGGCGCCTATACCTCATTAATCTCCCTATCCTACGAGTCCAACTAGTACAAGTAGAGATTTGTACTACTAAGTAGGCAAGGTTCACCAACTAGTATAAACTAGGCCCTTGCAGTATTAAATCAAACTAACAACCTAGGTGATCAATCTAGAAAGTGCATTCAATTCAATTAGATATTACGCGCAAGAGATTAAAGCAATAGATACATAATTATATTAAGAACCAAGGATAAGAACCTCACACTGAATTAGCCTAGACGCGCGAACCAACCACACAGCGTCAAAGGAGATTACTCATGGCTCATTGCTAATAACCTAATGTAATTCCGAAATTCAGAAAATGAAGTGTGTTTAGGGAGAGGCAAATCTCTCCTTATTTATATGAAATGAGCAAGCTAACCCTAAATGAGAACCCTAAAATGTGTTAAGTGGAAACCCAACCTAAAATACATGTAAACCCTAGGTAAAAAACTCACTTAAAGCCTCGGATCTAGGTCTTCTCGCGGCACAGCATAGGTGGAGGCACGGGCGCTCTTGTGTCGGCGCGATCGCGCTACCCTCAGAAGGTGGTGCACAGTCGCGTCTTGCCTGGCGCGGTTGCTCCTTTGTGTGGCTTGCCTTAGTTGGATGCGCGAGCTGGGTGCGGGCATGGCCGGGGAAAAAGTGCCCTTTTCCGGCTCTTTTCACTTGTGTTCGCTCCTTGCCTACCACATCTTCTCCCTTATGCTCTTAGTCCTCGTGATTGTCCTCTTTGCTCTACAAATTCCAGATTATGGCATTAGGCTCCAATTATGGCCTATTACGCCCATAGTTGATGGTAATTCCCACTCCTTATGGTGTACGAGATGCCGCCAATCATACCCCCACTTATGAACTATGCTAACCCCTACCCATATGCAATCACCTAAATTTCCAAACTATAACGAAAAGATCTCTATTCAAGTGACATATGAATGTGAATAACGAAAGATTAAACAAATGACTATGACTCGTCCTAACATGCTTCATACTTATAATAATTCTGCACAAGTTCCAATATTGTCAAAAATAACCACCAACCACACTTTGCTCAAGTAATACCACATGCATTTTTCCTTGCTCGCTTTTATCCTAGTACATTTTTTTTTCTTTTTACACCTTTACATTTAGGGTGCAGGGTCCATCTATTTTGTGGTCTAGACCTACTTTATTGTGTTACTAGGTAGAACCTATCCATTTTATGGTCCAGGCTACTATGAGACTCTTTTTCTTAATAGATCATAAAGGATCGATCACTCAGTTATTTTTCACACCTCGGGTGTTGCGTGCTCTTCCGATTTTCTTTTTCTAGGAGCTCACTACCTTTATACGTTTTGTTCATCTTTTTCATGCAAAAGCACGAGAATAATTTATTATGGCATAAAGTGAAACAAAAGAAAAGGCGGTGATTATATAATCGTTAAAAAGGTTCTAGTGCGTCCTAATCACAATCCACATGCTCAAACCTAATTCCTCTACCTAATCCATCATATTCTCACCATATACACTCGAGATATTAACATCTCAGGCATATTAAGAAAATTTAAAGATTAAGCGTCTTTGTAGAAGTTCACAACGTCACAAAAAAGGGGGAAAACTAAGGATACCGACTCTTATTCAAAAACAAAGGGGAAAACTAACTCAAAATTTTAAATGCAGGAATATGCAAGGCTAATCCCCTTCCCCACACTTAAACTACACAATGTCCTCATTGTGAAACATGGACGCATATAACTCAAGTGGAAAAACGAGAACATACCTCTTTGTCAGGTTGCCTCCCGGTCAGCACCTTTGTTTAACGTCGTTAGCTCGACGTACCTCTCTCTCATCCTGCCTTGACTAATCTCTTGTCCAGCTCGTCCTTCCTTATCTAGTATTGTTTTATTCCTTTTTTTCTCATCCTGATGCATGTCGTATCCCTTCTTCTTCACCACATAATGTCCCGGTGGTAACTCAGACGTTACTTTGGGTACCTGAAATATTGGTGCAAGAAAAAGAGGGATTACTCCTTCTAATATTAGCATAGGGGGCCCACCGGCCAATGCTTGCTCTAGCCTATCAACATCCCTCTCG
Organism: Phyllobates terribilis; assembly: GCF_046119375.1. NCBI lineage: Eukaryota > Metazoa > Chordata > Amphibia > Anura > Dendrobatidae > Phyllobates > Phyllobates terribilis. The sequence continues at coordinate 45,691 of NW_027367544.1, forward strand.
GGATCCACTACCTTAATTGCAAAAACATTTGTAGCCTCGTCTCCAGACTCCTCATCACTACCTATGTTAAAGCTCACTACATTCCCATCAAAGTCCAAAGATAAAGTCCCTCGCCCTAGGTATACTTTAGTGCCATCTATCCTCATAAATAGTCTTCCTAATATTATAATTACACCATCTCTATCATTTTCCATGTCCACCACATTAGAGTCCGTAGGGAAGAAAAGCTTATCTACTTTAACCAGCACATTCTCTACAACTACCCTAGGGCGCACAGTCGACCCATCAGCTAATTGGACTAAAATATTTATTTCATTTAGAGGTCCATGTCCTAATTGTTGGCATAGAGAGTACGGGAAGACATTTATAGTGGCCCCTAGATCAAACATAGAACGGTCAAAATAGTGTTGCCGATTTGGCAAGGGACAGTAACCATACCTGGATCATTGAACTTGCGAGGCATACGATGTTGGTAGATAGCGGATACTCTTTCTCCGACCGCTACTCTGCTGCTTTCCTTCTTCATTTGCCTTCTTTTTACTGTGCAAAGCGCCTTGAAGAACTTCACGAATCGCGGATACTTTGGACCAGCTTGAGTAGGAAGATATTCACGACACATTTATTGAAATTTTTGAATAGCTCTTTGTCGTCCGCTAGCCTTCGAGTATCCTTTAGTGCTTCCAGAACTGGGGTCGGAGGCTTCTTTGAACCGAGTGGATTGAAGTTAGGGCAAATGTAGTTGCTTTGAAGGAGCTTGAAGTCGGCTCTTGGATCGTCTAATTCTTCCTCCTCCACCGGACCTTCTTTCTCCTCCTCGGCTTCGTCATCTTCTACAGACTGTAGGGCGCAGGCGTGCTCAGGCAGGCACGGTTGCGCCTCTATCTCAGTGGCCAGTGCGCCGTCACGCTCTGCAGGACACGGTCGCGTCTGGTTTTTGAAATCATGGTCCCGTCAGTGTGTAGTCGCGCGCCAAGATGGAGCGGTCGGGCGGTCATCTAGAGTCGGGGATGCGGGCGCGTTGGTCAGGGTGCGATCGCGCTTCGGCTTCTGTATGGGGCACACGGTCGCGCATGTTCATGCGCGGGCGCACCTCTGCCGGGTCTTGTACTTCCTCTTCCTCTTGTGTTGAATTTTTCTCGGTGTTCTTCCGACTTCTCAGTGCCATTACGCTAATATTCTTCAAGTTCTGACTCTTGCTTGCCACGTTCCAGTTCGGGTTCACCATGGTTTGGGCCGGTAGTGAATTGGAGTTGTTTTGTGCTAGCATCGAGACGGTTTGCCCTATGTATCCCATTTGAACCTCGAGATTCTTTAGCCTTGAGTCGCTGTTCTGGGCAGTTGAAGGAAGTGTGGCGACAGTCCTTTCCAAATCCTTAATCATCTCCATCATCGGAGATCCTTGATTCTGCTATTGCTGCTCACGAGGTCTCCACCTCTGCTGGTCCTGCTAGTAACACGGTTGAAATTCTGCTGGTTCTCCCATGGACGAGGGGGCCCATAACCTCCCATCGCTTTGAATTCCATGACGGTATCCTCTCTAAGCTCGTGGCATGCCTCCTAATGGTAACATGTACTTGCATAAATACCGCAGAGTCGCGCGGGGCGCTGCTCTCGTGTAGGTACCAACTTTGCGAGCATCATCTTGATTTCGTCTAACTCCATAGCCAAGCTTTAACATTCTATGCTCGAGTTCATGGCGTTAATAGCCTTGTGGCGTATCTCCTTCAATGCTCCTCGTGCTCTCGGCCATATCTTGCAACTTGTACATCACGTCGTTCGGGGTCGTATTAAGAACAATTCCTCCACACGTTGCATCTACAATCCTTTTCTCTTTAGGCAGTAGCCCTTGACTAAGAAACAACACCAGGTCCTGCTATTCATAGCCATGGAAAGGGCAACTAGCGTACAACCCTTTGAACCTCTGTAAATAATCGTATAACGAATCTCTTTCCTTTTGTTCCACGTGCGCAATCTCCCTTTTTATTGTGTTTGCCTTCTTCACCGGGAAGTACCGGTTGAGAAACTCTCGGTGCAGCTTCTCTCAGCTGTCAATAGTGCCATTAGAGAGGTGGTAGTACCATGCTCTTGCCATATCCTTCAAGGAAAAGATGAATGCCCTCATTTTGATTTGTTCCTCCTACACATTGCCTGGCTTCATCGTCATGGAATTGGTTGAGATGCATAATAGGGTCCTTTTCGGGCGTCCCGTGGAAGGTGAGGAGTAAGTTGATCACTCCGGACATGAGTTTGAAGGTCACCCCTGGCGCATGTGGTGGTAGGATCACCGCTTGGGGCTGATGCATCAAGTTGGGAGTAGTGCGCTCCCGCAGTGTCCTGTTTGCAGCGATGTTGTTCCTCTTCACATGTGCTTTAAGAAATTGATTCATGAGCACTGGATTGGCCTCCAGGTCTTCCGGTGCTTGTGCCAGTACCTCATTGTTGACGGGAACGTCTCCCTGGTGCATCGTTTCAGCGACTCTCTCTCTTAGTCTTCTTCTAACAATACGTTCGATTTCTGGAATAAACTCAGCAAGAAAAGGATTAGTAACGCGCCAATTGATAGAGAGGTCATTAGACCCACAGTTAATCAAGATAATACCGTAAGAAAATAAAATTGGTTCCTCAGCAACGACGACAATTGACAGAGAGGTCATTAGGCCCTCTAATGAAAGTAAATCCCTTTTACTCCTCTACTATGTAGAGTGGCAAGTAGCGGTCGAATCCACGGGTAACCAAAGAAATCAATTATTATAGTATTTGAGAGACTAACTAATGAAACGTAAATGCTTTGGAGATTGTGATAGCTGATTTTCTTGTTGTGATTAATTGGGAAAACACTTCGTATGGTTGGTCTAACCTACTAGCCTAATTCAATAATCCTAGATTCCTTCTATTTGGGTTCTATCTCTATTCCTAATTCCTTTATGTTTTCTAAATTACCCTAAAATATTTACTAATATTGTTGATTAGGTCAACTAGCCCTAACAGCGTCTTGTCTACCAACCTACTCCTGAAACTATCAAGACTATATTCTAGACAGCCTTAAGTTCATGAATAAATAGGAAGGTATATTTCCCTTGGCGCCTATACCTCATTAATCTCCCTATCCTACGAGTCCAACTAGTACAAGTAGAGATTCTTACTACTAAGCATTCAAGGTTCTCCAACTAGGATAAACAAGACCCTAGCAATATTAAATCAAACTAACAACCTAGGTGATCAATCTAGGAAAGTGCATTCAATTCAATTAGATATTACGCGCAAGAGATTAAAGCAATAGAGGCATAATTATATTAAGAACCAAGGATAAGAACCTCACATTGAATTAGCCCAGAGGCGCGAACCAACTACACAAAGTCAAAGGAGATTACTCCTGGCTCATTGCTAATAACCTAATGTAATTATGAAATTAAGAAAATGAAGTGTGTTTAGGGAGAGGTCAAGCTCTCTCTATTTATAAGAAATGATCAAGATAACCCTAAATGAGAACCCTAAATTGTGTTAAGTGGAAACCCAGCCCGAAATACATGTAAACCCTAGGTAAAAAGCCCACTTAAATCCTCGGAGCTAGGTCTTCTCGCGGTGCAGAAGAGGTGGAGGTGTGGGCACGCTTGTGTTGGCGCAATCGCGCCACCCTCAGAAGGTGGTGCGCGGTCGCATCTTGCCTGGGGCGGTTTCACCTTTGTGTGGCTCGCCTTAGATGGATGTGCGAGCTTGGCACGGGCGCCCTGGGGAAAAGGTTCCCTTTTCCGCCTCTTCTTAACTTGTGTTCGCTCCTTGCCTCATGCATCTTCTCCCTTATGCTCGTAATCCTCGTGATTTTCGGCTTTCCTTTACGAAGCCTAGATTACGGAATTATGCTCTGATTGTGGCCTATTACACCCATAGTTGATGTTAATTCCCACTTCATATGGTGTACGAAATGCCGCCAATCACTATACTAAATATGTCTCTTTCCAAGTGACATATAAATGTGAATAACGAAGGATTAGATAAGCGACTAAATTTTTTCCTAACATGCTTCATACTTATGATAATTCCGCACATGTTCCAATACCGTTGAAAGCAAACATCAACCGAAACTCTACCTAATTTATATCACAGCATTTTTTCGTTGCTCTCTTTTATCGTGAGTACAGATTTCGCACTTTCACTTTTACTTTTGGGTGTCTAGCCCGTCCATTTTATGGTCTGGGCCAATTTGGTTTTAGGTAGCACCCGTCTGTTTTACGGTCCAGGCTACTATGAGGCTCTTTGCTTACTTGGCCATGGAGGATCGAACCCGAGGTTATTTTTCACACCCGAAGATTGTGTGCTCTTCCGGTTTATTTCACTTGGAGTTCACTACCTTTTTATTTTCTTTTTCTTTTGATGCAAAAGGGTGGGAATAAATTATTATGACATAATGATGAACTAAAGAAAAGATGGTGATTATGCAATCTTAATAAGGTTCTAATGTGTCCTAGTCATAATCCACATGCTCAAGTCTATGTCCTCTACTTAATCCAACATTTCCTCATGATACATACTTGAAATATTAACATCTAAGGCATAGTAGGAAGATTGAATGATCATGCATCTTTATAGAAATTCACGCACAAACAAGGGGAAAACTAAGAATACCGACTCTAACAGTTTAACACAAGGGGAGAAATTGACTCAAAAAGTTTTAAAATGCAGGGATAGGTGAAGTAAATCCCCCCCCCCCTACACACACACTTAAACTACACAGTTTCCTCATTGTGAGATAAGGACAAATATAACATAAGTGGAGAAAAAAATTACCTCTTCGCCGAGTTGCCTCCTGGTGTGGGTTTGACGAGGGGTAGGATCGTGATAAAAATCCAGTGTAATAAGATATGTATGTTAACGTTAAAATTACTCTATAATCTATGAATAAAAGCTACAAATCTAGTATCCAGAGACTAGCTCTCAACAAAGAAAGCATAGATATGAATGACTCCCTTGTTGAAAACCATTACATAGTAGCTTAGAATCAACTAACTCTTAGAGAAGAGTAGCTCAATTGACTAGCTTCAATGTTTAGAAAATGCGGAAGTTAAAAACACTTTAAGAGAGTATTTTCCCTTTGAATAAGCACTAAACGCTAGAAAGCGAGTATGATGTAATTGCGGAATAACAAGGGAAAACCCCAATATGAATCTTAGATTGTTAGATGAAAGATTCAGCTCAATATGCACAAAGAGACTTTGTTAAGGTGAGAACCCTTGGCAATAATACATGCTCGGTATGAATATCACCACTATATTGAATATAATGAACAAATAATTACAAGTCCTTTATAACTCTCAGCTCACTACACACTCGTTCAGCTCAATTATAACATTTGCACTCTCAAGTTGTAAAAACGACACTCGCTCCTCAGAGATCACCAACAATGCCCCAAACACTCAACCCTACTAACCTCCCAGCTTTCAGTCTTTTGTATCCCTCCAAGACACTTACCCTACTAACTCCTAGGATTTCACGATCATGTTCTGTTTGTGCTAGATAGAATCTCCCTCTCGAGGTTTTCCAAGCTTTTGTGAATACATACAACTATTACACCTATTTATAGAAATCCTAAACTTCTTCCCCAAGTTAGAAACTCTATACAATATTATAATAAAGAAGATTGCCACCTTGGCAATCCGTGTGCCTATTCTCCGGATAGCACCTCCACAGATTTTTTCTTTTTCTTGAGCAACTAACTCGTAACAAACTTATGTCACCCGCTTCCACACACATTCCGCTTCAACTTGTCCACGCTGGTGATCCCATGCTCCTCACTCTCCATAGGTAGAAACTCATTCGCCCAACCTGAGCTTGACGTCTTTCACATCATCTGGCACAAATACTCTACACGTTGGTGCAGCCTAAGCCACCTGGGCAAACTTTCTTCACTTTGTTTCTTCTTTCGTTGAAGTACTAGATACACTAGACGGCAGCGACTTTCTTTGTCTCTCTTCTAGTCCAAGGTCTTCGACTCTCTTCATGTCTTCACTGTTGATATATATCCTATCTTTGCAAGGATCAAAGCTAGTCTCTAGCTTATTTGCTTGGTCTCAGCGACTCTCTTAGCTTCTTAAGCTACTCTTGTAAAACTTATAAAACACAAGATTTAGTAAATGGAGTGTCTATCATCATCAAAACAAAGGAAGCGATTAGTCTGAGCAAGCTCAAACTAACAATTTCCCCCTTTTGATGTGACAAACACTTAAACATTGTAAGAACATCTATTTCAAAACGTACTGAGTTAAGCTATAAGATATACAATGAAGCTTAAACTGATACTCAAAAGATTGACCAAATCTGCTTAAAATCTCGCTAGAGCCACTTAGCGAGTGTACTTTTATTCCCCCTTAGACAAAGGCGGTCTAAATTCTTCCCAATTTCGACAACGGAAAAAGTATTCTACCTCAATCCTTCACCTGCCCAAACCGTTTTTCATATCCCTTTTGGAATCATCAAAAACGAATATATAAATCATCAAAGGGAACTAAGAATAAGGTACTCAGTCGCGCTTAACTCAGATAACAGGCATAATCATGCAAAGAGAAAGCAAGCAAGACAGTAACCATGAAGCACTCAAGTTATTAAAATCAATCTAAGGCATACTTTAAATATATATAATATTCCTCACGCCTTTTGTAGCTGGAACCCTAGCGAGTCCATCACATAGTCACGCAAAGAGAATTCATAAAGTAAGTAAGTGTATCAACTCAAATCACCTTCATCTTAGTATGTTCACAAGCTTTACCAATATACATGAATTCTTCTTGGAGTGGCTTCACTTATCGCAGTGCCAAAATGATAAAGAGTGGCTTAGCACTAGTCTCGAGCTAATATACCTGAAACGAGACTGGAGAAGGTATGACTGTAATGTTTCGACTTAATAATTCACCTTACATGATTAGCACTTGATTTAGATGGTTGTGCTGGGCTTCGAGGTAGTCATTCTTCACTCGCGTTTACCATTGGTTCTTAGTTACTTATACTGTGAGAAGCTCAATCACGCTTGAGATGTGATACAGTCGCTTAATCATGAACTTCAAAGCGCATCAATGAGGGGATATAATGCACATATAAGGGTCACTCACACTTAAATTTAGCATGTATTAAGCATGTGCATATAGTGGATATTGGCTTTTTGTCACAATAATGTATACTTCCTATGTGGAGATATATCAAGGGAATCAGGAAGCAACCATTAAAGTTAGGCTTAGGGACACTTAGAAGTGGATCTTTTCTGAGGCATGTAATAAGAAAGAAGATGATCACCACTTTCATGAGAGGTAAAGTAGAGCATGTAATGACACAGAAGATAGGAACATGTTTGCATCAATATACTCATCAAGCAAGTCATTTCTTGTTTAGATATAACAAGTTAACAAGAAAAGATCATGAGAGCGCATCTCATCCTAAGTTCCCAAAGTTAAATAGAATGCTTAAACCAGGCCATTATTAAGGAACTTACAGTGAGTGGATGAATGGTCTAATTGATAGGAATTAATCCCAGCTGAAGCCTTGGGTTTAAGAAAGGTATCCGGTTTAGTGCTTTAGTGAAGATATCGGCAATTTGACTCTCAGTTGGTATGTGTGTAAGCTTCACCCTCTTATGCTCAACGTGGTCTTGCAGAAAATTATGGCGAACATATGTGCTTAGAGCGAGAGTGATACACTGGATTCTCATAAAGATTTATGGCGCTTATGTTATCACATAGAATCTAAAGAGTACCTAGGTGAACACCATAGTCAACCAGCTGCTGTTTCAGCCAAAGCAATTGAGAACAACAGGCTGCCGCTGCGATGTACTCTCCATCGGTGGTTGATGTGGCTATTGAGTTTTTCTTCTTCGAGCCCCAAGACATAAGAAATGGTTCGAGATACTGAGCCATACCACTGGTGCTTTTCTGTCTACCAAATACCATGCGTAGTCTGCATTGGTATATCCTATGAGGGAGAGCTTACCAACGCTGGGATATCAGAGACACAAGTTTGGACTCCCTTTTATGTACCGGAAGACTCCCTTAACATTTTGAAGATGTGAAGCCCTTGGGTCTGATTGAGCATGAGCACATACTCCAACTACAAATAATATATCAGGTCTAGACGCAGTGAGATACATGAGAGACCCTACCATTCCCCTGTAAAGAGTAGCATCGACTTTGGCTTGATCAATGCCAGCATCAAGGTTAGTTGTGGTTGAAAAAGGGGTTGGCAGCAGCTTGCAATCTTCCATGTCATACTTCTTTAGGAGTTCCATAATATACTTTTGTTGATGGATTTCAATACATGTTTTGAGTTGATTAACCTGCAGTCTTATGAAGAAAGTGAGCTCACCTATCATGCTCATGCTAAAATTTGAGTTCATTGTGTTCTTGAAATCCTCAACTAGCTGCAGGTTAGTTGAACCAAAAATAATGTCATTAACATAAATTTGGACAATTAGCACATCTCCTTTCACCTCTCTAATAAACAAGGTCTTATCAACAAGACCTTTCTTATAATTATTTTTGGATGAGATAGTCTGATAAACACTGATACCAAGCACGAGGAGCTTGTTTCAGTCCATAGAGTGCCTTATCTAGCACAAATACGTGCTCTGGATGATCTAGATCTTCAAACCCGGGTGGCTGCTTAACATACACATCCTCTTTCAACTTACCATCGAGGAAGGAATTCTTTACGTCTATTTGGAATAGCTTAAATTCCTTATGGGCCGCATAAGCAATTAATAAACGAATAGCTTCAAGTCTAGCAACAGGTGCATATGTTTAATCATAGTCAATACCTTCTGTTGATTAAACCCCTCGAGGCACTAGTCTTGCTTTATTTTGCACCACCTCTCCAGCAGCATCTAGCTTACTTCTGTACACCCAGTGAGTACCTATGACAGTTCTGTTTTCTGGTTTAGGTACGAGTTGCCACACCACATTTCGCTTAAATTCTTCTAGCTCTTCTTGCATCGCGATAACCCAATCCGGATAAAGAAGCGCTTGATTGATATTCATTGGGTTCCTTACGCGAGACAAAGGCACAGCTAGAATAATGACATTCAGCTATAGAGCGATTTGCGTACCTGAGTCAAATGAGGATATAATGTTGGTTACTAGATTATCCTTCATTTGTTGATAGTTTCTCACTTCAATTTGAGTATAATCATGAAGAGTGAGAATAGTGGTCTCTCTTTGAGTGTCATGGGGAGCTTTCGGCTTCGTCTCCTGTACTCACATGAAGATCATGTAGAGTCGCTGGCAAGGGAGTCTCATCACACGTATCTGTTGAAGGAGATTCCGGACTCAATGGACTTCCTTCGGGACTTGCTGGACTCGCTGCTCCTTCAACGACTATTGGAATGACATTATTGCTTGAAGGAAGATCAGTATCACCATCTTCTTCATCTTTGCTATCTCAACCTGGATTTACAAAAGGAGGACAAGAAGAAGACGAGATAGGAGATGGAGATTGACTAACTTGATAAACTGATCTTCATTCATGATTGTGCTAGAATCAATAGGCCTCTCATCGAACCTAACATGAATCCTATCTTAAATCTTCATGGTTCGCTTGTTGAGAACCCTGTATGCTTTGCTTGTTGGCGCATAACCTAAGAAGATAGCCTCATCACTTCTATCATCAAACTTCCCCAAAGAGTCTCTTCCATTATTATGAACAAAACACTTGCATCTGAACACCCTTAGATGTGAAATATTAGGTGTTTTCTCTTGTAAGCAGTTCATAGGGAGTCTTATCAAGCAAGGGTCTAAGCATAGCACGGTTAATAATGTAACTAGTTGTGCTCACAGCTTGAGTCCCATAGCAAGATGGCAAACCGGTTGATAATTGCATTGTTCTAGCCATTTCTTCCAGAGTTCTATTTTTACATTCAACCACTCCATTTTATTCTGGAGTATAAGGAGATGAGAAAGTATGCTCAATTACTTTACTTCTAGAAAATGAGAGGAACCCTTATTCTTAAATTCAATCCATTCTCTTAGCGGATAGTTCGAATAGAGGGTCCTAGATTCCTTTCCAAAAGAGTACCTAGGTCATGAAAAGTACCAAATTCTTGGACCCTTACTCTTTAGGAAGAGAATCTAGGTGAAACGAGCAAAATCATCAACAAGAACAAAGATGTATCGATTACCTCCCTTAATCTTTGTTTTCATAGGTCCACACAAATCCATGTGTATAAGTTCAAGAGGAGCTTTGGTGGACACTAGCTTTTTCTTAGGGAAAGAACATCTTGTTCCTTTGGATTTGGAGCATTCTGCACAAGAGGTCATTGACTATGGCTGGATCTAGGTAAGACCTTGCACATGACCTTTAGACTGGAGCTTGTGTAGCAAGTACAAGCTAGCATGTCCCAATTTGTTGGTGCCATAGATTGGACTGCTCCTGGAGTGTGGCAAGGCACATCTTTATAGCTGGGAAAAAATCATGATCAAACAGGTAAGTGTTACCAACCCGCTTTTCTTTTAAGAGAATTTTCTGGTTAACATTTTTAACAATACAAGCTATTGTGTAAATTGTAACCTCATTTTCCCCCTTGGTCACACAGCTGAGCTACACTAAGGAGGTTAAATTTGAGATTATCAACAAGGTTAACATTATGAACTTTGATAGCATTAGCGAGCTGAGTGCTACCACTATCAATGATCTTACCCTATTTCTTATCTCTAAAGGATACATTCCTGCATTTTTATCATGAAGCGAAAGTAGAAAGAGGAGTCCCCTGTCATATGACAAGAGCACCCGATGTCGATATACCACCTACTCTTACCTTCATCTTCTATGTTGAACTGTGTGCCTAGGCCTTCAGCTACCATAAGGTAGGACGAGCTTGAGCGAGGGAAAGAGCGTGAATCATGTTTTCGGACACCTTTGGCTTTATTTTGCTGTATAGCCGGCTGTTTCATTTTGTTGGAATTGCTTTGTTCTTTGAAATACTTCTTTACAAGTCTTATCATGGTAGCATAATCCCTGTCTTTCATGATTCACAACAATAGAGAGAGAGATATATGTAGCGAGTTCGGTTAGTGCATATGAGCAACTTGTGCTCTGATACCAATTGTGTGTTTCACGAGGGGTAGGATCGACAAAAAAAGCTAGTGTAACAAGATATGTATGATAACGTTACACTTACTCTATAGTCTATGAATAAAAGCTACAAAGCTAGTATCCAGAACTAGCACTATACAAAGAGAGTATAGATATGAATGATCGCTTGTTGAAAAACTTTATAGAGTAGCTTAGAATCGACTAACTCTTAGAGAAGAGTATCTTGATTGACTAGCTTTAGTGTTTAGAAAATGTGGAAGTTAAAAACACTTTAAGCGAGTCTTTTCCCTTTGAATAAGCCTTGCAGTGCTACAAAAGTGAGTATGCGTATAGTTGCGGAATAACAAGGGAAAACAAC
>NW_027367545.1:0-57100 GCF_046119375.1 Phyllobates terribilis
AATCAAAAAATTTAGGGCCTTCCTCAGGATCTGTAAGAGTAAATGTTTTCCCGTTAAAGAAAATCAGCAACTTTACTGGAAAGCCCCACCTATACGGGATATTCATATCCCTCAGTCTATCTGTGGTCAATTTGTATGACCTTCTCGTATCCATGGTTTCTTTGGAAAAATCTGAGAAGATTTTTAGGTGCGAGAAAGGCTCTGGAAAAGTCCTGTTTTCCCTAATATAGTTCAAGATTCTCTCTTTGGTCGAGAAAAAATGTAACCTAGCTATTACATCCCTAGGAAGATCCGAGGAGATGGAGGTCGGACGAAATAAGCGATGGGCCCTATCAATGATAAGATCCTGCTCAGAAAGGGATGGGATTGTCTTGTGAAATAAGTCTTTGACAAAAGCCGAAATATCTGAGGGAGAAACATCCTCAGATATGCCTCTAATCTTCAAGTTACTTCTTCTACTTCTATCCTCCAAATCCGCAACTTTTAGTCTGAGTCTTTTAAGCTCAGATTTAATTTCTAGATTATCAGAAGAGACAGACTCTACCCTTCCCTCCACCGTTTCAAGTCTTTTAGTATTTTCCTCCAATTTAAGACCAAAAGCTTCCAAAGTAGATTTCATGGTGTCTACCTGTTTCTCGAAGCCCAGTTTCATATTTCTGTCAATCGTCTTTAAAAGATTGTCCAGATATGAACCAAGGTCGGTATTTCCCAACTCTTGTGAAAAGGGCATTTTGACCGGAACACTAGGCGTAGGGTCTGAGGATGAAGGGGAGAAGTCTTTTTTAGCGCGTCTCTTATCTGGACTAGGATTAGGAGACGTGTCCGAGGATTCCTCCTCCGAACTCGTAGCCAGTGAAGAATATTTGTTGCTCCATGCTCCTGGGTCCCTTCTCTTTGAAGAGATGGAAATATCCATCTCTTCCACTTTTTTTTCTTTAACTACGGTAGAAGGGACAGTTTTAGCATCAGGAATTCTCTGTGATTTTGGAGACAATAGACTTTTAGAAGATTCTTTGGTGGGAGAGCTTACTTTAGAACTCTGTCTGTCTTCCGGATTTCTATGAGGTGATCTGGACTTAAGTGGACTAATAGTATTGATAGCATCTTCTGATGGATTTGAAAATGAAAAGCGTTGGGAGGACTTTGCTCTTACCACACTAGATTTAAGGGGAGCTTCCAAAGACTTTTGGGTATTTTTTTTATTAGCCGCCATTATAAAATATCAGACCTATGAGTGTATATATATAGAAAAATATAAAAATGACACTAGAAATAATTGACCTAAAGAGAGGACAAAAGACTTTAGAGTTGCAAAATGACTAGGAACAATGACTAGAATAAATTTGCATTAAACAAATATCATTCCAACAAGAAGCAATCAATACCCTTAAAAACTGCAGAGATATATACCCCTTAGAATGCAATCCTTTAAATGTAAATCACAGTCAAAAGTATCAAAAAAAAAAAAAAAAAAAAATAATGAAAATTGACCTGAGGGATAAAATAAAAGGCACATATAGTTCTGAACAGGAAACTAATTATTATGGAGGTCAGCAGTTCCGTAGAGTTCCATAAGTACCAACTGTAATATATATATCAGGTAACGTGGTCACAGTATATATATATGAGGACAGTAGCAGTTCCACTTAACCCTTCCCTCCCCCTCAGGGTCAAACTTAGTGCTCAAGTTGCTGTCACACTGTTTATTAACTGATAGACCGCTTTATATGTGCTAATATAAAATCAGCACCTTGGACAGCGGAGCAGAGCGGCACTGCAGGAGGGGGCGGGAGATTCAAATGTATCAGCTGGTAATAGATGCCGGTGACAAGCGGGATCACAGCAGCGCTGCAATAGGAGGGGGGTCGGCAGTCAATGAGAGTCAGTGGGGACCAGACACTAGGGGCACATAGGTGACAGAACGGCGCTGCGGGCAGAAGGAGGAGGCGGACCGTGGGTGTCGGCGGTGACTGTCAGCTGGGAGCCGGGAGATTCAAACAGACCCGCAGTCAGATGAGGGGGGCACCGCTACCAAGGGAACAGCCCCGGGATCATCTGTCACAGCTCGGCAGCAGAGGGTAAAGTGAGCCGTGAGTACCGGCTTTGCCTGTCAGCCGGGGGACAAGGAGCGGAACGGACCCACAGCGGAGGGGCAGACACACCACCCCCAGAACAGCCCCGGGATCGCGGAGAGCAGAGAGCAGACCTCAGAGGTAGGAGAGACCGGCCGTGGACACCGGCGGTGCCAGTCAGTTAGGGGTAGACAGGAACGCACCGGCCTCCCAGCAGCAGGCACAAGATACCACCTCCACTATAATAGCCCCGGGGCCACGAGGAGGCTGGCTGAGGTTATCAGCAGAGTCCGGCCACAGTAAGGAGAGCGGAGCGGACAGCTCCGGGACAGAGGAGGGGGCACCGCCACCTCGGGAACAGCCCCTTCACACACGGAACAACCACACAGGAGAGGAGGGAGCCGGGACGCAGATACCAGCGGTGGCAGTCAGCTAAGGGGGGGGAAAAGCCATAGCAGCATCCCAACAACAGAAGGGGACACAGCTGCCCCCAAAGCAGCTCCTGGATCACGGACAACGGACCCTCAGGGATCCGATAAGAGCCCAGGCATCAGCCTGGGCTTATCTGACCTTAGCTTGGTGTATGTAGTCTCGCTCCGTCTCCCGGTCTCCGCGACGTTCAGGTATGGGGTCCCGGACTTCAGCTGGTGTCAAGAATCTTGTCCCTGGAGTCCCATAAAGGCAAGGAGGCTTAATCCAAAGGAGCAGTGCCACTACTTCAAAGGCTCTGAGGTCCGCAGTCTTTCCTGCACAACGTCGGCCGGTGGTTTCAGTTCAGGAGTCTTGTCACCGGTCGCAGCTGGTGGTGGGGTGACTAGCAGGCAGGGAGAGTTTGCAGGCTGGCGGTCCGGTTCAGTGGGGCCGTTTTCAGGGATACAAAGTCCCGTAGGTCTAATTAGGACTCAGTCCTTGTTACTTCCCAGCACAAGCTGCAAAAGCTGAGGTACAGAACCGGCTTGTCCCGCAGCCATCGGCACCCCACAACGGCAGAGCAGGTTTTAAGGGCTCCGTGCCACCGTCCTCAAAGTATGAATCCTCTTCAAATTGTCCAATAACAGCTGATAAGTGGTATTCCTAGGTCCAGAGGAAGGGAGTAGTGAGGGTCCCCTTGCAGAGACACACAGACCTGCAAGCCTGCAGGTCTATGTCACAATACCCACGACTGGAATGAAATCAAGGACGCACCTCACTGCTTCCAAATGAAATATCTCCTGGAATAACGGGTCAGGGAGAGTCTTTTTAGTATCCAGATGATCCTTAGGCTTTAAGAAGTTTGTCCATGCCAAAATTGAGTGAATAAATCCTCTTAAGTTGCTTTTATCGTCGCTTTGTAGTTTTAGCCCTCATGGAGCTCAGACCTATGCTGCCATCCTGGTCTGTGCCTAAGCCACGCCCCCCCATCTCACTCTCTTTGAATCTTCTTTATCATGCTAGGATTAGCAGGAAAAAGCAAAAAATTTCAGAATTGCACCTTGCAATGTGGAGATATTACTGTTTGTGCATTTACAATATTCATTGATTTTTGCCATTGAAAAACGTCCAGAAATGTTTGAAGCTACTGACTGAATGAAAGGAGCTGGCATCTCACTCTCTTTGAATCTTCTTTATCATGCTAGGATTAGCAGGAAAAAGCAAAAAATTTCAGAATTGCACCTTGCAATGTGGAGATATTACTGTTTGTGCATTTACAATATTCATTGATTTTTGCCATTGAAAAACGTTTTTCATATACCAGAAATGTTTGAAGCTACTGACTGAATGAAAGGAGCTGGCATCTCACTCTCTTTGAATCTTCTTTATCCTGCTAGGATTAGCAGGAAAAAGCAAAAAATTTCAGAATTGCACCTTGCAATGTGGAGATATTACTGTTTGTGCATTTACAATATTCATTGATTTTTGCCATTGAAAAACATGTTTTTCATATACCAGAAATGTTTGAAGCTACTGACTGAATGAAAGGAGCTGGCATCTCACTCTCTTTGAATCTTCTTTATCCTGCTAGGATTAGCAGGAAAAAGCAAAAAATTTCAGAATTGCACCTTGCAATGTGGAGATATTACTGTTTGTGCATTTACAATATTCATTGATTTTTGCCATTGAAAAACATGTTTTTCATATACCAGAAATGTTTGAAGCTACTGACTGAATGAAAGGAGCTGGCATCTCACTCTCTTTGAATCTTCTTTATCCTGCTAGGATTAGCAGGAAAAAGCAAAAAATTTCAGAATTGCACCTTGCAATGTGGAGATATTACTGTTTGTGCATTTACAATATTCATTGATTTTTGCCATTGAAAAACATGTTTTTCATATACCAGAAATGTTTGAAGCTACTGACTGAATGAAAGGAGCTGGCATCTCACTCTCTTTGAATCTTCTTTATCCTGCTAGGATTAGCAGGAAAAAGCAAAAAATTTCAGAATTGCACCTTGCAATGTGGAGATATTACTGTTTGTGCATTTACAATATTCATTGATTTTTGCCATTGAAAAACATGTTTTTCATATACCAGAAATGTTTGAAGCTACTGACTGAATGAAAGGAGCTGGCATCTCACTCTCTTTGAATCTTCTTTATCCTGCTAGGATTAGCAGGAAAAAGCAAAAAATTTCAGAATTGCACCTTGCAATGTGGAGATATTACTGTTTGTGCATTTACAATATTCATTGATTTTTGCCATTGAAAAACATCCAGAAATGTTTGAAGCTACTGACTGAATGAAAGGAGCTGGCATCTCACTCTCTTTGAATCTTCTTTATCATGCTAGGATTAGCAGGAAAAAGCAAAAAATTTCAGAATTGCACCTTGCAATGTGGAGATATTACTGTTTGTGCATTTACAATATTCATTGATTTTTGCCATTGAAAAACGTTTTTCATATACCAGAAATGTTTGAAGCTACTGACTGAATGAAAGGAGCTGGCATCTCACTCTCTTTGAATCTTCTTTATCATGCTAGGATTAGCAGGAAAAAGCAAAAAATTTCAGAATTGCACCTTGCAATGTGGAGATATTACTGTTTGTGCATTTACAATATTCATTGATTTTTGCCATTGAAAAACATGTTTTTCATATACCAGAAATGTTTGAAGCTACTGACTGAATGAAAGGAGCTGGCATCTCACTCTCTTTGAATCTTCTTTATCATGCTAGGATTAGCAGGAAAAAGCAAAAAATTTCAGAATTGCACCTTGCAATGTGGAGATATTACTGTTTGTGCATTTACAATATTCATTGATTTTTGCCATTGAAAAACATGTTTTTCATATACCAGAAATGTTTGAAGCTACTGACTGAATGAAAGGAGCTGGCATCTCACTCTCTTTGAATCTTCTTTATCCTGCTAGGATTAGCAGGAAAAAGCAAAAAATTTCAGAATTGCACCTTGCAATGTGGAGATATTACTGTTTGTGCATTTACAATATTCATTGATTTTTGCCATTGAAAAACATCCAGAAATGTTTGAAGCTACTGACTGAATGAAAGGAGCTGGCATCTCACTCTCTTTGAATCTTCTTTATCATGCTAGGATTAGCAGGAAAAAGCAAAAAATTTCAGAATTGCACCTTGCAATGTGGAGATATTACTGTTTGTGCATTTACAATATTCATTGATTTTTGCCATTGAAAAACGTCCAGAAATGTTTGAAGCTACTGACTGAATGAAAGGAGCTGGCATCTCACTCTCTTTGAATCTTCTTTATCATGCTAGGATTAGCAGGAAAAAGCAAAAAATTTCAGAATTGCACCTTGCAATGTGGAGATATTACTGTTTGTGCATTTACAATATTCATTGATTTTTGCCATTGAAAAACGTTTTTCATATACCAGAAATGTTTGAAGCTACTGACTGAATGAAAGGAGCTGGCATCTCACTCTCTTTGAATCTTCTTTATCCTGCTAGGATTAGCAGGAAAAAGCAAAAAATTTCAGAATTGCACCTTGCAATGTGGAGATATTACTGTTTGTGCATTTACAATATTCATTGATTTTTGCCATTGAAAAACATGTTTTTCATATACCAGAAATGTTTGAAGCTACTGACTGAATGAAAGGAGCTGGCATCTCACTCTCTTTGAATCTTCTTTATCCTGCTAGGATTAGCAGGAAAAAGCAAAAAATTTCAGAATTGCACCTTGCAATGTGGAGATATTACTGTTTGTGCATTTACAATATTCATTGATTTTTGCCATTGAAAAACATGTTTTTCATATACCAGAAATGTTTGAAGCTACTGACTGAATGAAAGGAGCTGGCATCTCACTCTCTTTGAATCTTCTTTATCCTGCTAGGATTAGCAGGAAAAAGCAAAAAATTTCAGAATTGCACCTTGCAATGTGGAGATATTACTGTTTGTGCATTTACAATATTCATTGATTTTTGCCATTGAAAAACATGTTTTTCATATATCAGAAATGTTTGAAGCTACTGACTGAATGAAAGGAGCTGGCATCTCACTCTCTTTGAATCTTCTTTATCCTGCTAGGATTAGCAGGAAAAAGCAAAAAATTTCAGAATTGCACCTTGCAATGTGGAGATATTACTGTTTGTGCATTTACAATATTCATTGATTTTTGCCATTGAAAAACATGTTTTTCATATACCAGAAATGTTTGAAGCTACTGACTGAATGAAAGGAGCTGGCATCTCACTCTCTTTGAATCTTCTTTATCCTGCTAGGATTAGCAGGAAAAAGCAAAAAATTTCAGAATTGCACCTTGCAATGTGGAGATATTACTGTTTGTGCATTTACAATATTCATTGATTTTTGCCATTGAAAAACATCCAGAAATGTTTGAAGCTACTGACTGAATGAAAGGAGCTGGCATCTCACTCTCTTTGAATCTTCTTTATCATGCTAGGATTAGCAGGAAAAAGCAAAAAATTTCAGAATTGCACCTTGCAATGTGGAGATATTACTGTTTGTGCATTTACAATATTCATTGATTTTTGCCATTGAAAAACGTTTTTCATATACCAGAAATGTTTGAAGCTACTGACTGAATGAAAGGAGCTGGCATCTCACTCTCTTTGAATCTTCTTTATCATGCTAGGATTAGCAGGAAAAAGCAAAAAATTTCAGAATTGCACCTTGCAATGTGGAGATATTACTGTTTGTGCATTTACAATATTCATTGATTTTTGCCATTGAAAAACATGTTTTTCATATACCAGAAATGTTTGAAGCTACTGACTGAATGAAAGGAGCTGGCATCTCACTCTCTTTGAATCTTCTTTATCATGCTAGGATTAGCAGGAAAAAGCAAAAAATTTCAGAATTGCACCTTGCAATGTGGAGATATTACTGTTTGTGCATTTACAATATTCATTGATTTTTGCCATTGAAAAACATGTTTTTCATATACCAGAAATGTTTGAAGCTACTGACTGAATGAAAGGAGCTGGCATCTCACTCTCTTTGAATCTTCTTTATCATGCTAGGATTAACAGGAAAAAGCAAAAAATTTCAGAATTGCACCTTGCAATGTGGAGATATTACTGTTTGTGCATTTACAATATTCATTGATTTTTGCCATTGAAAAACGTCCAGAAATGTTTGAAGCTACTGACTGAATGAAAGGAGCTGGCATCTCACTCTCTTTGAATCTTCTTTATCATGCTAGGATTAGCAGGAAAAAGCAAAAAATTTCAGAATTGCACCTTGCAATGTGGAGATATTACTGTTTGTGCATTTACAATATTCATTGATTTTTGCCATTGAAAAACATGTTTTTCATATACCAGAAATGTTTGAAGCTACTGACTGAATGAAAGGAGCTGGCATCTCACTCTCTTTGAATCTTCTTTATCATGCTAGGATTAACAGGAAAAAGCAAAAAATTTCAGAATTGCACCTTGCAATGTGGAGATATTACTGTTTGTGCATTTACAATATTCATTGATTTTTGCCATTGAAAAACGTCCAGAAATGTTTGAAGCTACTGACTGAATGAAAGGAGCTGGCATCTCACTCTCTTTGAATCTTTTTTATCATGCTAGGATTAGCAGGAAAAAGCAAAAAATTTCAGAATTGCACCTTGCAATGTGGAGATATTACTGTTTGTGCATTTACAATATTCATTGATTTTTGCCATTGAAAAACATGTTTTTCATATACCAGAAATGTTTGAAGCTACTGACAATGAAAGGAGCTGGCATCTCACTCTCTGAATCTTCTTTATCCTGCTAGGATTAGCAGGAAAAAGCAAAAAATTTCAGAATTGCACCTTGCAATGTGGAGATATTACTGTTTGTGCATTTACAATATTCATTGATTTTTGCCATTGAAAAACATGTTTTTCATATACCAGAAATGTTTGAAGCTACTGACTGAATGAAAGGAGCTGGCATCTCACTCTCTTTGAATCTTCTTTATCCTGCTAGGATTAGCAGGAAAAAGCAAAAAATTTCAGAATTGCACCTTGCAATGTGGAGATATTACTGTTTGTGCATTTACAATATTCATTGATTTTTGCCATTGAAAAACGTTTTTCATATACCAGAAATGTTTGAAGCTACTGACTGAATGAAAGGAGCTGGCATCTCACTCTCTTTGAATCTTCTTTATCATGCTAGGATTAGCAGGAAAAAGCAAAAAATTTCAGAATTGCACCTTGCAATGTGGAGATATTACTGTTTGTGCATTTACAATATTCATTGATTTTTGCCATTGAAAAACATGTTTTTCATATACCAGGAATGTTTGAAGCTACTGACTGAATGAAAGGAGCTGGCATCTCACTCTCTTTGAATCTTCTTTATCCTGCTAGGATTAGCAGGAAAAAGCAAAAAATTTCAGAATTGCACCTTGCAATGTGGAGATATTACTGTTTGTGCATTTACAATATTCATTGATTTTTGCCATTGAAAAACGTCCAGAAATGTTTGAAGCTACTGACTGAATGAAAGGAGCTGGCATCTCACTCTCTTTGAATCTTCTTTATCATGCTAGGATTAACAGGAAAAAGCAAAAAATTTCAGAATTGCACCTTGCAATGTGGAGATATTACTGTTTGTGCATTTACAATATTCATTGATTTTTGCCATTGAAAAACGTCCAGAAATGTTTGAAGCTACTGACTGAATGAAAGGAGCTGGCATCTCACTCTCTTTGAATCTTTTTTATCATGCTAGGATTAGCAGGAAAAAGCAAAAAATTTCAGAATTGCACCTTGCAATGTGGAGATATTACTGTTTGTGCATTTACAATATTCATTGATTTTTGCCATTGAAAAACATGTTTTTCATATACCAGAAATGTTTGAAGCTACTGACAATGAAAGGAGCTGGCATCTCACTCTCTGAATCTTCTTTATCCTGCTAGGATTAGCAGGAAAAAGCAAAAAATTTCAGAATTGCACCTTGCAATGTGGAGATATTACTGTTTGTGCATTTACAATATTCATTGATTTTTGCCATTGAAAAACATGTTTTTCATATACCAGAAATGTTTGAAGCTACTGACTGAATGAAAGGAGCTGGCATCTCACTCTCTTTGAATCTTCTTTATCCTGCTAGGATTAGCAGGAAAAAGCAAAAAATTTCAGAATTGCACCTTGCAATGTGGAGATATTACTGTTTGTGCATTTACAATATTCATTGATTTTTGCCATTGAAAAACGTTTTTCATATACCAGAAATGTTTGAAGCTACTGACTGAATGAAAGGAGCTGGCATCTCACTCTCTTTGAATCTTCTTTATCATGCTAGGATTAGCAGGAAAAAGCAAAAAATTTCAGAATTGCACCTTGCAATGTGGAGATATTACTGTTTGTGCATTTACAATATTCATTGATTTTTGCCATTGAAAAACATGTTTTTCATATACCAGGAATGTTTGAAGCTACTGACTGAATGAAAGGAGCTGGCATCTCACTCTCTTTGAATCTTCTTTATCCTGCTAGGATTAGCAGGAAAAAGCAAAAAATTTCAGAATTGCACCTTGCAATGTGGAGATATTACTGTTTGTGCATTTACAATATTCATTGATTTTTGCCATTGAAAAACGTCCAGAAATGTTTGAAGCTACTGACTGAATGAAAGGAGCTGGCATCTCACTCTCTTTGAATCTTCTTTATCATGCTAGGATTAACAGGAAAAAGCAAAAAATTTCAGAATTGCACCTTGCAATGTGGAGATATTACTGTTTGTGCATTTACAATATTCATTGATTTTTGCCATTGAAAAACGTCCAGAAATGTTTGAAGCTACTGACTGAATGAAAGGAGCTGGCATCTCACTCTCTTTGAATCTTCTTTATCATGCTAGGATTAGCAGGAAAAAGCAAAAAATTTCAGAATTGCACCTTGCAATGTGGAGATATTACTGTTTGTGCATTTACAATATTCATTGATTTTTGCCATTGAAAAACATCATGTTATTCATATACCAGAAATGTTTGAAGCTACTGACTGAATGAAAGGAGCTGGCATCTCACTCTCTTTGAATCTTCTTTATCCTGCTAGGATTAACAGGAAAAAGCAAAAAATTTCAGAATTGCACCTTGCAATGTGGAGATATTACTGTTTGTGCATTTACAATATTCATTGATTTTTGCCATTGAAAAACGTCCAGAAATGTTTGAAGCTACTGACTGAATGAAAGGAGCTGGCATCTCACTCTCTTTGAATCTTCTTTATCATGCTAGGATTAGCAGGAAAAAGCAAAAAATTTCAGAATTGCACCTTGCAATGTGGAGATATTACTGTTTGTGCATTTACAATATTCATTGATTTTTGCCATTGAAAAACATGTTTTTCATATACCAGAAATGTTTGAAGCTACTGACAATGAAAGGAGCTGGCATCTCACTCTCTGAATCTTCTTTATCCTGCTAGGATTAGCAGGAAAAAGCAAAAAATTTCAGAATTGCACCTTGCAATGTGGAGATATTACTGTTTGTGCATTTACAATATTCATTGATTTTTGCCATTGAAAAACATGTTTTTCATATACCAGAAATGTTTGAAGCTACTGACTGAATGAAAGGAGCTGGCATCTCACTCTCTTTGAATCTTCTTTATCCTGCTAGGATTAGCAGGAAAAAGCAAAAAATTTCAGAATTGCACCTTGCAATGTGGAGATATTACTGTTTGTGCATTTACAATATTCATTGATTTTTGCCATTGAAAAACGTTTTTCATATACCAGAAATGTTTGAAGCTACTGACTGAATGAAAGGAGCTGGCATCTCACTCTCTTTGAATCTTCTTTATCATGCTAGGATTAGCAGGAAAAAGCAAAAAATTTCAGAATTGCACCTTGCAATGTGGAGATATTACTGTTTGTGCATTTACAATATTCATTGATTTTTGCCATTGAAAAACATGTTTTTCATATACCAGGAATGTTTGAAGCTACTGACTGAATGAAAGGAGCTGGCATCTCACTCTCTTTGAATCTTCTTTATCCTGCTAGGATTAGCAGGAAAAAGCAAAAAATTTCAGAATTGCACCTTGCAATGTGGAGATATTACTGTTTGTGCATTTACAATATTCATTGATTTTTGCCATTGAAAAACGTCCAGAAATGTTTGAAGCTACTGACTGAATGAAAGGAGCTGGCATCTCACTCTCTTTGAATCTTCTTTATCATGCTAGGATTAACAGGAAAAAGCAAAAAATTTCAGAATTGCACCTTGCAATGTGGAGATATTACTGTTTGTGCATTTACAATATTCATTGATTTTTGCCATTGAAAAACGTCCAGAAATGTTTGAAGCTACTGACTGAATGAAAGGAGCTGGCATCTCACTCTCTTTGAATCTTTTTTATCATGCTAGGATTAGCAGGAAAAAGCAAAAAATTTCAGAATTGCACCTTGCAATGTGGAGATATTACTGTTTGTGCATTTACAATATTCATTGATTTTTGCCATTGAAAAACATGTTTTTCATATACCAGAAATGTTTGAAGCTACTGACAATGAAAGGAGCTGGCATCTCACTCTCTGAATCTTCTTTATCCTGCTAGGATTAGCAGGAAAAAGCAAAAAATTTCAGAATTGCACCTTGCAATGTGGAGATATTACTGTTTGTGCATTTACAATATTCATTGATTTTTGCCATTGAAAAACATGTTTTTCATATACCAGAAATGTTTGAAGCTACTGACTGAATGAAAGGAGCTGGCATCTCACTCTCTTTGAATCTTCTTTATCCTGCTAGGATTAGCAGGAAAAAGCAAAAAATTTCAGAATTGCACCTTGCAATGTGGAGATATTACTGTTTGTGCATTTACAATATTCATTGATTTTTGCCATTGAAAAACGTTTTTCATATACCAGAAATGTTTGAAGCTACTGACTGAATGAAAGGAGCTGGCATCTCACTCTCTTTGAATCTTCTTTATCATGCTAGGATTAGCAGGAAAAAGCAAAAAATTTCAGAATTGCACCTTGCAATGTGGAGATATTACTGTTTGTGCATTTACAATATTCATTGATTTTTGCCATTGAAAAACATGTTTTTCATATACCAGGAATGTTTGAAGCTACTGACTGAATGAAAGGAGCTGGCATCTCACTCTCTTTGAATCTTCTTTATCCTGCTAGGATTAGCAGGAAAAAGCAAAAAATTTCAGAATTGCACCTTGCAATGTGGAGATATTACTGTTTGTGCATTTACAATATTCATTGATTTTTGCCATTGAAAAACGTCCAGAAATGTTTGAAGCTACTGACTGAATGAAAGGAGCTGGCATCTCACTCTCTTTGAATCTTCTTTATCATGCTAGGATTAACAGGAAAAAGCAAAAAATTTCAGAATTGCACCTTGCAATGTGGAGATATTACTGTTTGTGCATTTACAATATTCATTGATTTTTGCCATTGAAAAACGTCCAGAAATGTTTGAAGCTACTGACTGAATGAAAGGAGCTGGCATCTCACTCTCTTTGAATCTTCTTTATCATGCTAGGATTAGCAGGAAAAAGCAAAAAATTTCAGAATTGCACCTTGCAATGTGGAGATATTACTGTTTGTGCATTTACAATATTCATTGATTTTTGCCATTGAAAAACATCATGTTATTCATATACCAGAAATGTTTGAAGCTACTGACTGAATGAAAGGAGCTGGCATCTCACTCTCTTTGAATCTTCTTTATCCTGCTAGGATTAACAGGAAAAAGCAAAAAATTTCAGAATTGCACCTTGCAATGTGGAGATATTACTGTTTGTGCATTTACAATATTCATTGATTTTTGCCATTGAAAAACGTCCAGAAATGTTTGAAGCTACTGACTGAATGAAAGGAGCTGGCATCTCACTCTCTTTGAATCTTCTTTATCATGCTAGGATTAGCAGGAAAAAGCAAAAAATTTCAGAATTGCACCTTGCAATGTGGAGATATTACTGTTTGTGCATTTACAATATTCATTGATTTTTGCCATTGAAAAACATGTTTTTCATATACCAGAAATGTTTGAAGCTACTGACTGAATGAAAGGAGCTGGCATCTCACTCTCTTTGAATCTTCTTTATCATGCTAGGATTAACAGGAAAAAGCAAAAAATTTCAGAATTGCACCTTGCAATGTGGAGATATTACTGTTTGTGCATTTACAATATTCATTGATTTTTGCAATTGAAAAACGTCCAGAAATGTTTGAAGCTACTGACTGAATGAAAGGAGCTGGCATCTCACTCTCTTTGAATCTTCTTTATCATGCTAGGATTAGCAGGAAAAAGCAAAAAATTTCAGAATTGCACCTTGCAATGTGGAGATATTACTGTTTGTGCATTTACAATATTCATTGATTTTTGCAATTGAAAAACATGTTTTTCATATACCAGAAATGTTTGAAGCTACTGACTGAATGAAAGGAGCTGGCATCTCACTCTCTTTGAATCTTCTTTATCATGCTAGGATTAGCAGGAAAAAGCAAAAAATTTCAGAATTGCACCTTGCAATGTGGAGATATTACTGTTTGTGCATTTACAATATTCATTGATTTTTGCCATTGAAAAACATGTTTTTCATATACCAGGAATGTTTGAAGCTACTGACTGAATGAAAGGAGCTGGCATCTCACTCTCTTTGAATCTTCTTTATCCTGCTAGGATTAGCAGGAAAAAGCAAAAAATTTCAGAATTGCACCTTGCAATGTGGAGATATTACTGTTTGTGCATTTACAATATTCATTGATTTTTGCCATTGAAAAACGTCCAGAAATGTTTGAAGCTACTGACTGAATGAAAGGAGCTGGCATCTCACTCTCTTTGAATCTTCTTTATCCTGCTAGGATTAGCAGGAAAAAGCAAAAAATTTCAGAATTGCACCTTGCAATGTGGAGATATTACTGTTTGTGCATTTACAATATTCATTGATTTTTGCCATTGAAAAACATGTTTTTCATATACCAGAAATGTTTGAAGCTACTGACTGAATGAAAGGAGCTGGCATCTCACTCTCTTTGAATCTTCTTTATCATGCTAGGATTAGCAGGAAAAAGCAAAAAATTTCAGAATTGCACCTTGCAATGTGGAGATATTACTGTTTGTGCATTTACAATATTCATTGATTTTTGCCATTGAAAAACATGTTTTTCATATACCAGAAATGTTTGAAGCTACTGACTGAATGAAAGGAGCTGGCATCTCACTCTCTTTGAATCTTCTTTATCATGCTAGGATTAACAGGAAAAAGCAAAAAATTTCAGAATTGCACCTTGCAATGTGGAGATATTACTGTTTGTGCATTTACAATATTCATTGATTTTTGCCATTGAAAAACGTCCAGAAATGTTTGAAGCTACTGACTGAATGAAAGGAGCTGGCATCTCACTCTCTTTGAATCTTCTTTATCATGCTAGGATTAGCAGGAAAAAGCAAAAAATTTCAGAATTGCACCTTGCAATGTGGAGATATTACTGTTTGTGCATTTACAATATTCATTGATTTTTGCCATTGAAAAACATGTTTTTCATATACCAGAAATGTTTGAAGCTACTGACTGAATGAAAGGAGCTGGCATCTCACTCTCTTTGAATCTTCTTTATCATGCTAGGATTAACAGGAAAAAGCAAAAAATTTCAGAATTGCACCTTGCAATGTGGAGATATTACTGTTTGTGCATTTACAATATTCATTGATTTTTGCCATTGAAAAACGTCCAGAAATGTTTGAAGCTACTGACTGAATGAAAGGAGCTGGCATCTCACTCTCTTTGAATCTTTTTTATCATGCTAGGATTAGCAGGAAAAAGCAAAAAATTTCAGAATTGCACCTTGCAATGTGGAGATATTACTGTTTGTGCATTTACAATATTCATTGATTTTTGCCATTGAAAAACATGTTTTTCATATACCAGAAATGTTTGAAGCTACTGACAATGAAAGGAGCTGGCATCTCACTCTCTGAATCTTCTTTATCCTGCTAGGATTAGCAGGAAAAAGCAAAAAATTTCAGAATTGCACCTTGCAATGTGGAGATATTACTGTTTGTGCATTTACAATATTCATTGATTTTTGCCATTGAAAAACATGTTTTTCATATACCAGAAATGTTTGAAGCTACTGACTGAATGAAAGGAGCTGGCATCTCACTCTCTTTGAATCTTCTTTATCCTGCTAGGATTAGCAGGAAAAAGCAAAAAATTTCAGAATTGCACCTTGCAATGTGGAGATATTACTGTTTGTGCATTTACAATATTCATTGATTTTTGCCATTGAAAAACGTTTTTCATATACCAGAAATGTTTGAAGCTACTGACTGAATGAAAGGAGCTGGCATCTCACTCTCTTTGAATCTTCTTTATCATGCTAGGATTAGCAGGAAAAAGCAAAAAATTTCAGAATTGCACCTTGCAATGTGGAGATATTACTGTTTGTGCATTTACAATATTCATTGATTTTTGCCATTGAAAAACATGTTTTTCATATACCAGGAATGTTTGAAGCTACTGACTGAATG
Source organism: Phyllobates terribilis (assembly GCF_046119375.1). Lineage (NCBI taxonomy): Eukaryota > Metazoa > Chordata > Amphibia > Anura > Dendrobatidae > Phyllobates > Phyllobates terribilis. The sequence goes on from NW_027367545.1 coordinate 15,980, forward strand.
AAAGGAGCTGGCATCTCACTCTCTTTGAATCTTCTTTATCCTGCTAGGATTAGCAGGAAAAAGCAAAAAATTTCAGAATTGCACCTTGCAATGTGGAGATATTACTGTTTGTGCATTTACAATATTCATTGATTTTTGCCATTGAAAAACGTCCAGAAATGTTTGAAGCTACTGACTGAATGAAAGGAGCTGGCATCTCACTCTCTTTGAATCTTCTTTATCATGCTAGGATTAGCAGGAAAAAGCAAAAAATTTCAGAATTGCACCTTGCAATGTGGAGATATTACTGTTTGTGCATTTACAATATTCATTGATTTTTGCCATTGAAAAACGTTTTTCATATACCAGAAATGTTTGAAGCTACTGACTGAATGAAAGGAGCTGGCATCTCACTCTCTTTGAATCTTCTTTATCCTGCTAGGATTAGCAGGAAAAAGCAAAAAATTTCAGAATTGCACCTTGCAATGTGGAGATATTACTGTTTGTGCATTTACAATATTCATTGATTTTTGCCATTGAAAAACATGTTTTTCATATACCAGAAATGTTTGAAGCTACTGACTGAATGAAAGGAGCTGGCATCTCACTCTCTTTGAATCTTCTTTATCCTGCTAGGATTAGCAGGAAAAAGCAAAAAATTTCAGAATTGCACCTTGCAATGTGGAGATATTACTGTTTGTGCATTTACAATATTCATTGATTTTTGCCATTGAAAAACATGTTTTTCATATACCAGAAATGTTTGAAGCTACTGACTGAATGAAAGGAGCTGGCATCTCACTCTCTTTGAATCTTCTTTATCCTGCTAGGATTAGCAGGAAAAAGCAAAAAATTTCAGAATTGCACCTTGCAATGTGGAGATATTACTGTTTGTGCATTTACAATATTCATTGATTTTTGCCATTGAAAAACATGTTTTTCATATATCAGAAATGTTTGAAGCTACTGACTGAATGAAAGGAGCTGGCATCTCACTCTCTTTGAATCTTCTTTATCCTGCTAGGATTAGCAGGAAAAAGCAAAAAATTTCAGAATTGCACCTTGCAATGTGGAGATATTACTGTTTGTGCATTTACAATATTCATTGATTTTTGCCATTGAAAAACATGTTTTTCATATACCAGAAATGTTTGAAGCTACTGACTGAATGAAAGGAGCTGGCATCTCACTCTCTTTGAATCTTCTTTATCCTGCTAGGATTAGCAGGAAAAAGCAAAAAATTTCAGAATTGCACCTTGCAATGTGGAGATATTACTGTTTGTGCATTTACAATATTCATTGATTTTTGCCATTGAAAAACATCCAGAAATGTTTGAAGCTACTGACTGAATGAAAGGAGCTGGCATCTCACTCTCTTTGAATCTTCTTTATCATGCTAGGATTAGCAGGAAAAAGCAAAAAATTTCAGAATTGCACCTTGCAATGTGGAGATATTACTGTTTGTGCATTTACAATATTCATTGATTTTTGCCATTGAAAAACGTTTTTCATATACCAGAAATGTTTGAAGCTACTGACTGAATGAAAGGAGCTGGCATCTCACTCTCTTTGAATCTTCTTTATCATGCTAGGATTAGCAGGAAAAAGCAAAAAATTTCAGAATTGCACCTTGCAATGTGGAGATATTACTGTTTGTGCATTTACAATATTCATTGATTTTTGCCATTGAAAAACATGTTTTTCATATACCAGAAATGTTTGAAGCTACTGACTGAATGAAAGGAGCTGGCATCTCACTCTCTTTGAATCTTCTTTATCATGCTAGGATTAGCAGGAAAAAGCAAAAAATTTCAGAATTGCACCTTGCAATGTGGAGATATTACTGTTTGTGCATTTACAATATTCATTGATTTTTGCCATTGAAAAACATGTTTTTCATATACCAGAAATGTTTGAAGCTACTGACTGAATGAAAGGAGCTGGCATCTCACTCTCTTTGAATCTTCTTTATCATGCTAGGATTAGCAGGAAAAAGCAAAAAATTTCAGAATTGCACCTTGCAATGTGGAGATATTACTGTTTGTGCATTTACAATATTCATTGATTTTTGCCATTGAAAAACATGTTTTTCATATACCAGAAATGTTTGAAGCTACTGACTGAATGAAAGGAGCTGGCATCTCACTCTCTTTGAATCTTCTTTATCATGCTAGGATTAACAGGAAAAAGCAAAAAATTTCAGAATTGCACCTTGCAATGTGGAGATATTACTGTTTGTGCATTTACAATATTCATTGATTTTTGCCATTGAAAAACGTCCAGAAATGTTTGAAGCTACTGACTGAATGAAAGGAGCTGGCATCTCACTCTCTTTGAATCTTCTTTATCATGCTAGGATTAGCAGGAAAAAGCAAAAAATTTCAGAATTGCACCTTGCAATGTGGAGATATTACTGTTTGTGCATTTACAATATTCATTGATTTTTGCCATTGAAAAACATGTTTTTCATATACCAGAAATGTTTGAAGCTACTGACTGAATGAAAGGAGCTGGCATCTCACTCTCTTTGAATCTTCTTTATCATGCTAGGATTAACAGGAAAAAGCAAAAAATTTCAGAATTGCACCTTGCAATGTGGAGATATTACTGTTTGTGCATTTACAATATTCATTGATTTTTGCCATTGAAAAACGTCCAGAAATGTTTGAAGCTACTGACTGAATGAAAGGAGCTGGCATCTCACTCTCTTTGAATCTTTTTTATCATGCTAGGATTAGCAGGAAAAAGCAAAAAATTTCAGAATTGCACCTTGCAATGTGGAGATATTACTGTTTGTGCATTTACAATATTCATTGATTTTTGCCATTGAAAAACATGTTTTTCATATACCAGAAATGTTTGAAGCTACTGACAATGAAAGGAGCTGGCATCTCACTCTCTGAATCTTCTTTATCCTGCTAGGATTAGCAGGAAAAAGCAAAAAATTTCAGAATTGCACCTTGCAATGTGGAGATATTACTGTTTGTGCATTTACAATATTCATTGATTTTTGCCATTGAAAAACATGTTTTTCATATACCAGAAATGTTTGAAGCTACTGACTGAATGAAAGGAGCTGGCATCTCACTCTCTTTGAATCTTCTTTATCCTGCTAGGATTAGCAGGAAAAAGCAAAAAATTTCAGAATTGCACCTTGCAATGTGGAGATATTACTGTTTGTGCATTTACAATATTCATTGATTTTTGCCATTGAAAAACGTTTTTCATATACCAGAAATGTTTGAAGCTACTGACTGAATGAAAGGAGCTGGCATCTCACTCTCTTTGAATCTTCTTTATCATGCTAGGATTAGCAGGAAAAAGCAAAAAATTTCAGAATTGCACCTTGCAATGTGGAGATATTACTGTTTGTGCATTTACAATATTCATTGATTTTTGCCATTGAAAAACATGTTTTTCATATACCAGGAATGTTTGAAGCTACTGACTGAATGAAAGGAGCTGGCATCTCACTCTCTTTGAATCTTCTTTATCCTGCTAGGATTAGCAGGAAAAAGCAAAAAATTTCAGAATTGCACCTTGCAATGTGGAGATATTACTGTTTGTGCATTGACAATATTCATTGATTTTTGCCATTGAAAAACGTCCAGAAATGTTTGAAGCTACTGACTGAATGAAAGGAGCTGGCATCTCACTCTATTTGAATCTTCTTTATCATGCTAGGATTAACAGGAAAAAGCAAAAAATTTCAGAATTGCACCTTGCAATGTGGAGATATTACTGTTTGTGCATTTACAATATTCATTGATTTTTGCCATTGAAAAACGTCCAGAAATGTTTGAAGCTACTGACTGAATGAAAGGAGCTGGCATCTCACTCTCTTTGAATCTTTTTTATCATGCTAGGATTAGCAGGAAAAAGCAAAAAATTTCAGAATTGCACCTTGCAATGTGGAGATATTACTGTTTGTGCATTTACAATATTCATTGATTTTTGCCATTGAAAAACATGTTTTTCATATACCAGAAATGTTTGAAGCTACTGACAATGAAAGGAGCTGGCATCTCACTCTCTGAATCTTCTTTATCCTGCTAGGATTAGCAGGAAAAAGCAAAAAATTTCAGAATTGCACCTTGCAATGTGGAGATATTACTGTTTGTGCATTTACAATATTCATTGATTTTTGCCATTGAAAAACATGTTTTTCATATACCAGAAATGTTTGAAGCTACTGACTGAATGAAAGGAGCTGGCATCTCACTCTCTGAATCTTCTTTATCCTGCTAGGATTAGCAGGAAAAAGCAAAAAATTTCAGAATTGCACCTTGCAATGTGGAGATATTACTGTTTGTGCATTTACAATATTCATTGATTTTTGCCATTGAAAAACGTTTTTCATATACCAGAAATGTTTGAAGCTACTGACTGAATGAAAGGAGCTGGCATCTCACTCTCTTTGAATCTTCTTTATCATGCTAGGATTAGCAGGAAAAAGCAAAAAATTTCAGAATTGCACCTTGCAATGTGGAGATATTACTGTTTGTGCATTTACAATATTCATTGATTTTTGCCATTGAAAAACATGTTTTTCATATACCAGGAATGTTTGAAGCTACTGACTGAATGAAAGGAGCTGGCATCTCACTCTCTTTGAATCTTCTTTATCCTGCTAGGATTAGCAGGAAAAAGCAAAAAATTTCAGAATTGCACCTTGCAATGTGGAGATATTACTGTTTGTGCATTTACAATATTCATTGATTTTTGCCATTGAAAAACGTCCAGAAATGTTTGAAGCTACTGACTGAATGAAAGGAGCTGGCATCTCACTCTCTTTGAATCTTCTTTATCATGCTAGGATTAACAGGAAAAAGCAAAAAATTTCAGAATTGCACCTTGCAATGTGGAGATATTACTGTTTGTGCATTTACAATATTCATTGATTTTTGCCATTGAAAAACGTCCAGAAATGTTTGAAGCTACTGACTGAATGAAAGGAGCTGGCATCTCACTCTCTTTGAATCTTCTTTATCATGCTAGGATTAGCAGGAAAAAGCAAAAAATTTCAGAATTGCACCTTGCAATGTGGAGATATTACTGTTTGTGCATTTACAATATTCATTGATTTTTGCCATTGAAAAACGTTTTTCATATACCAGAAATGTTTGAAGCTACTGACTGAATGAAAGGAGCTGGCATCTCACTCTCTTTGAATCTTCTTTATCATGCTAGGATTAGCAGGAAAAAGCAAAAAATTTCAGAATTGCACCTTGCAATGTGGAGATATTACTGTTTGTGCATTTACAATATTCATTGATTTTTGCCATTGAAAAACATGTTTTTCATATACCAGAAATGTTTGAAGCTACTGACTGAATGAAAGGAGCTGGCATCTCACTCTCTTTGAATCTTCTTTATCATGCTAGGATTAGCAGGAAAAAGCAAAAAATTTCAGAATTGCACCTTGCAATGTGGAGATATTACTGTTTGTGCATTTACAATATTCATTGATTTTTGCCATTGAAAAACATGTTTTTCATATACCAGAAATGTTTGAAGCTACTGACTGAATGAAAGGAGCTGGCATCTCACTCTCTTTGAATCTTCTTTATCATGCTAGGATTAGCAGGAAAAAGCAAAAAATTTCAGAATTGCAGCTTGCAATGTGGAGATATTACTGTTTGTGCATTTACAATATTCATTGATTTTTGCCATTGAAAAACATGTTTTTCATATACCAGAAATGTTTGAAGCTACTGACTGAATGAAAGGAGCTGGCATCTCACTCTCTTTGAATCTTCTTTATCATGCTAGGATTAACAGGAAAAAGCAAAAAATTTCAGAATTGCACCTTGCAATGTGGAGATATTACTGTTTGTGCATTTACAATATTCATTGATTTTTGCCATTGAAAAACGTCCAGAAATGTTTGAAGCTACTGACTGAATGAAAGGAGCTGGCATCTCACTCTCTTTGAATCTTCTTTATCATGCTAGGATTAGCAGGAAAAAGCAAAAAATTTCAGAATTGCACCTTGCAATGTGGAGATATTACTGTTTGTGCATTTACAATATTCATTGATTTTTGCCATTGAAAAACATGTTTTTCATATACCAGAAATGTTTGAAGCTACTGACTGAATGAAAGGAGCTGGCATCTCACTCTCTTTGAATCTTCTTTATCATGCTAGGATTAACAGGAAAAAGCAAAAAATTTCAGAATTGCACCTTGCAATGTGGAGATATTACTGTTTGTGCATTTACAATATTCATTGATTTTTGCCATTGAAAAACGTCCAGAAATGTTTGAAGCTACTGACTGAATGAAAGGAGCTGGCATCTCACTCTCTTTGAATCTTTTTTATCATGCTAGGATTAGCAGGAAAAAGCAAAAAATTTCAGAATTGCACCTTGCAATGTGGAGATATTACTGTTTGTGCATTTACAATATTCATTGATTTTTGCCATTGAAAAACATGTTTTTCATATACCAGAAATGTTTGAAGCTACTGACAATGAAAGGAGCTGGCATCTCACTCTCTGAATCTTCTTTATCCTGCTAGGATTAGCAGGAAAAAGCAAAAAATTTCAGAATTGCACCTTGCAATGTGGAGATATTACTGTTTGTGCATTTACAATATTCATTGATTTTTGCCATTGAAAAACATGTTTTTCATATACCAGAAATGTTTGAAGCTACTGACTGAATGAAAGGAGCTGGCATCTCACTCTCTTTGAATCTTCTTTATCCTGCTAGGATTAGCAGGAAAAAGCAAAAAATTTCAGAATTGCACCTTGCAATGTGGAGATATTACTGTTTGTGCATTTACAATATTCATTGATTTTTGCCATTGAAAAACGTTTTTCATATACCAGAAATGTTTGAAGCTACTGACTGAATGAAAGGAGCTGGCATCTCACTCTCTTTGAATCTTCTTTATCATGCTAGGATTAGCAGGAAAAAGCAAAAAATTTCAGAATTGCACCTTGCAATGTGGAGATATTACTGTTTGTGCATTTACAATATTCATTGATTTTTGCCATTGAAAAACATGTTTTTCATATACCAGGAATGTTTGAAGCTACTGACTGAATGAAAGGAGCTGGCATCTCACTCTCTTTGAATCTTCTTTATCCTGCTAGGATTAGCAGGAAAAAGCAAAAAATTTCAGAATTGCACCTTGCAATGTGGAGATATTACTGTTTGTGCATTGACAATATTCATTGATTTTTGCCATTGAAAAACGTCCAGAAATGTTTGAAGCTACTGACTGAATGAAAGGAGCTGGCATCTCACTCTATTTGAATCTTCTTTATCATGCTAGGATTAACAGGAAAAAGCAAAAAATTTCAGAATTGCACCTTGCAATGTGGAGATATTACTGTTTGTGCATTTACAATATTCATTGATTTTTGCCATTGAAAAACGTCCAGAAATGTTTGAAGCTACTGACTGAATGAAAGGAGCTGGCATCTCACTCTCTTTGAATCTTTTTTATCATGCTAGGATTAGCAGGAAAAAGCAAAAAATTTCAGAATTGCACCTTGCAATGTGGAGATATTACTGTTTGTGCATTTACAATATTCATTGATTTTTGCCATTGAAAAACATGTTTTTCATATACCAGAAATGTTTGAAGCTACTGACAATGAAAGGAGCTGGCATCTCACTCTCTGAATCTTCTTTATCCTGCTAGGATTAGCAGGAAAAAGCAAAAAATTTCAGAATTGCACCTTGCAATGTGGAGATATTACTGTTTGTGCATTTACAATATTCATTGATTTTTGCCATTGAAAAACATGTTTTTCATATACCAGAAATGTTTGAAGCTACTGACTGAATGAAAGGAGCTGGCATCTCACTCTCTTTGAATCTTCTTTATCCTGCTAGGATTAGCAGGAAAAAGCAAAAAATTTCAGAATTGCACCTTGCAATGTGGAGATATTACTGTTTGTGCATTTACAATATTCATTGATTTTTGCCATTGAAAAACGTTTTTCATATACCAGAAATGTTTGAAGCTACTGACTGAATGAAAGGAGCTGGCATCTCACTCTCTTTGAATCTTCTTTATCATGCTAGGATTAGCAGGAAAAAGCAAAAAATTTCAGAATTGCACCTTGCAATGTGGAGATATTACTGTTTGTGCATTTACAATATTCATTGATTTTTGCCATTGAAAAACATGTTTTTCATATACCAGGAATGTTTGAAGCTACTGACTGAATGAAAGGAGCTGGCATCTCACTCTCTTTGAATCTTCTTTATCCTGCTAGGATTAGCAGGAAAAAGCAAAAAATTTCAGAATTGCACCTTGCAATGTGGAGATATTACTGTTTGTGCATTTACAATATTCATTGATTTTTGCCATTGAAAAACGTCCAGAAATGTTTGAAGCTACTGACTGAATGAAAGGAGCTGGCATCTCACTCTCTTTGAATCTTCTTTATCATGCTAGGATTAACAGGAAAAAGCAAAAAATTTCAGAATTGCACCTTGCAATGTGGAGATATTACTGTTTGTGCATTTACAATATTCATTGATTTTTGCCATTGAAAAACGTCCAGAAATGTTTGAAGCTACTGACTGAATGAAAGGAGCTGGCATCTCACTCTCTTTGAATCTTCTTTATCATGCTAGGATTAGCAGGAAAAAGCAAAAAATTTCAGAATTGCACCTTGCAATGTGGAGATATTACTGTTTGTGCATTTACAATATTCATTGATTTTTGCCATTGAAAAACATCATGTTATTCATATACCAGAAATGTTTGAAGCTACTGACTGAATGAAAGGAGCTGGCATCTCACTCTCTTTGAATCTTCTTTATCCTGCTAGGATTAACAGGAAAAAGCAAAAAATTTCAGAATTGCACCTTGCAATGTGGAGATATTACTGTTTGTGCATTTACAATATTCATTGATTTTTGCCATTGAAAAACGTCCAGAAATGTTTGAAGCTACTGACTGAATGAAAGGAGCTGGCATCTCACTCTCTTTGAATCTTCTTTATCATGCTAGGATTAGCAGGAAAAAGCAAAAAATTTCAGAATTGCACCTTGCAATGTGGAGATATTACTGTTTGTGCATTTACAATATTCATTGATTTTTGCCATTGAAAAACATGTTTTTCATATACCAGAAATGTTTGAAGCTACTGACTGAATGAAAGGAGCTGGCATCTCACTCTCTTTGAATCTTCTTTATCATGCTAGGATTAACAGGAAAAAGCAAAAAATTTCAGAATTGCACCTTGCAATGTGGAGATATTACTGTTTGTGCATTTACAATATTCATTGATTTTTGCAATTGAAAAACGTCCAGAAATGTTTGAAGCTACTGACTGAATGAAAGGAGCTGGCATCTCACTCTCTTTGAATCTTCTTTATCATGCTAGGATTAGCAGGAAAAAGCAAAAAATTTCAGAATTGCACCTTGCAATGTGGAGATATTACTGTTTGTGCATTTACAATATTCATTGATTTTTGCCATTGAAAAACATGTTTTTCATATACCAGAAATGTTTGAAGCTACTGACTGAATGAAAGGAGCTGGCATCTCACTCTCTTTGAATCTTCTTTATCCTGCTAGGATTAGCAGGAAAAAGCAAAAAATTTCAGAATTGCACCTTGCAATGTGGAGATATTACTGTTTGTGCATTTACAATATTCATTGATTTTTGCCATTGAAAAACGTTTTTCATATACCAGAAATGTTTGAAGCTACTGACTGAATGAAAGGAGCTGGCATCTCACTCTCTTTGAATCTTCTTTATCATGCTAGGATTAGCAGGAAAAAGCAAAAAATTTCAGAATTGCACCTTGCAATGTGGAGATATTACTGTTTGTGCATTTACAATATTCATTGATTTTTGCCATTGAAAAACATGTTTTTCATATACCAGGAATGTTTGAAGCTACTGACTGAATGAAAGGAGCTGGCATCTCACTCTCTTTGAATCTTCTTTATCCTGCTAGGATTAGCAGGAAAAAGCAAAAAATTTCAGAATTGCACCTTGCAATGTGGAGATATTACTGTTTGTGCATTTACAATATTCATTGATTTTTGCCATTGAAAAACGTCCAGAAATGTTTGAAGCTACTGACTGAATGAAAGGAGCTGGCATCTCACTCTCTTTGAATCTTCTTTATCATGCTAGGATTAACAGGAAAAAGCAAAAAATTTCAGAATTGCACCTTGCAATGTGGAGATATTACTGTTTGTGCATTTACAATATTCATTGATTTTTGCCATTGAAAAACGTCCAGAAATGTTTGAAGCTACTGACTGAATGAAAGGAGCTGGCATCTCACTCTCTTTGAATCTTCTTTATCATGCTAGGATTAGCAGGAAAAAGCAAAAAATTTCAGAATTGCACCTTGCAATGTGGAGATATTACTGTTTGTGCATTTACAATATTCATTGATTTTTGCCATTGAAAAACATCATGTTATTCATATACCAGAAATGTTTGAAGCTACTGACTGAATGAAAGGAGCTGGCATCTCACTCTCTTTGAATCTTCTTTATCCTGCTAGGATTAACAGGAAAAAGCAAAAAATTTCAGAATTGCACCTTGCAATGTGGAGATATTACTGTTTGTGCATTTACAATATTCATTGATTTTTGCCATTGAAAAACGTCCAGAAATGTTTGAAGCTACTGACTGAATGAAAGGAGCTGGCATCTCACTCTCTTTGAATCTTCTTTATCATGCTAGGATTAGCAGGAAAAAGCAAAAAATTTCAGAATTGCACCTTGCAATGTGGAGATATTACTGTTTGTGCATTTACAATATTCATTGATTTTTGCCATTGAAAAACATGTTTTTCATATACCAGAAATGTTTGAAGCTACTGACTGAATGAAAGGAGCTGGCATCTCACTCTCTTTGAATCTTCTTTATCATGCTAGGATTAACAGGAAAAAGCAAAAAATTTCAGAATTGCACCTTGCAATGTGGAGATATTACTGTTTGTGCATTTACAATATTCATTGATTTTTGCAATTGAAAAACGTCCAGAAATGTTTGAAGCTACTGACTGAATGAAAGGAGCTGGCATCTCACTCTCTTTGAATCTTCTTTATCATGCTAGGATTAGCAGGAAAAAGCAAAAAATTTCAGAATTGCACCTTGCAATGTGGAGATATTACTGTTTGTGCATTTACAATATTCATTGATTTTTGCAATTGAAAAACATGTTTTTCATATACCAGAAATGTTTGAAGCTACTGACTGAATGAAAGGAGCTGGCATCTCACTCTCTTTGAATCTTCTTTATCATGCTAGGATTAGCAGGAAAAAGCAAAAAATTTCAGAATTGCACCTTGCAATGTGGAGATATTACTGTTTGTGCATTTACAATATTCATTGATTTTTGCCATTGAAAAACATGTTTTTCATATACCAGGAATGTTTGAAGCTACTGACTGAATGAAAGGAGCTGGCATCTCACTCTCTTTGAATCTTCTTTATCCTGCTAGGATTAGCAGGAAAAAGCAAAAAATTTCAGAATTGCACCTTGCAATGTGGAGATATTACTGTTTGTGCATTTACAATATTCATTGATTTTTGCCATTGAAAAACGTCCAGAAATGTTTGAAGCTACTGACTGAATGAAAGGAGCTGGCATCTCACTCTCTCTGAATCTTCTTTATCCTGCTAGGATTAGCAGGAAAAAGCAAAAAATTTCAGAATTGCACCTTGCAATGTGGAGATATTACTGTTTGTGCATTTACAATATTCATTGATTTTTGCCATTGAAAAACATGTTTTTCATATACCAGAAATGTTTGAAGCTACTGACTGAATGAAAGGAGCTGGCATCTCACTCTCTTTGAATCTTCTTTATCATGCTAGGATTAGCAGGAAAAAGCAAAAAATTTCAGAATTGCACCTTGCAATGTGGAGATATTACTGTTTGTGCATTTACAATATTCATTGATTTTTGCCATTGAAAAACATGTTTTTCATATACCAGAAATGTTTGAAGCTACTGACTGAATGAAAGGAGCTGGCATCTCACTCTCTTTGAATCTTCTTTATCATGCTAGGATTAACAGGAAAAAGCAAAAAATTTCAGAATTGCACCTTGCAATGTGGAGATATTACTGTTTGTGCATTTACAATATTCATTGATTTTTGCCATTGAAAAACGTCCAGAAATGTTTGAAGCTACTGACTGAATGAAAGGAGCTGGCATCTCACTCTCTTTGAATCTTCTTTATCATGCTAGGATTAGCAGGAAAAAGCAAAAAATTTCAGAATTGCACCTTGCAATGTGGAGATATTACTGTTTGTGCATTTACAATATTCATTGATTTTTGCCATTGAAAAACATGTTTTTCATATACCAGAAATGTTTGAAGCTACTGACTGAATGAAAGGAGCTGGCATCTCACTCTCTTTGAATCTTCTTTATCATGCTAGGATTAACAGGAAAAAGCAAAAAATTTCAGAATTGCACCTTGCAATGTGGAGATATTACTGTTTGTGCATTTACAATATTCATTGATTTTTGCCATTGAAAAACGTCCAGAAATGTTTGAAGCTACTGACTGAATGAAAGGAGCTGGCATCTCACTCTCTTTGAATCTTTTTTATCATGCTAGGATTAGCAGGAAAAAGCAAAAAATTTCAGAATTGCACCTTGCAATGTGGAGATATTACTGTTTGTGCATTTACAATATTCATTGATTTTTGCCATTGAAAAACATGTTTTTCATATACCAGAAATGTTTGAAGCTACTGACAATGAAAGGAGCTGGCATCTCACTCTCTGAATCTTCTTTATCCTGCTAGGATTAGCAGGAAAAAGCAAAAAATTTCAGAATTGCACCTTGCAATGTGGAGATATTACTGTTTGTGCATTTACAATATTCATTGATTTTTGCCATTGAAAAACATGTTTTTCATATACCAGAAATGTTTGAAGCTACTGACTGAATGAAAGGAGCTGGCATCTCACTCTCTTTGAATCTTCTTTATCCTGCTAGGATTAGCAGGAAAAAGCAAAAAATTTCAGAATTGCACCTTGCAATGTGGAGATATTACTGTTTGTGCATTTACAATATTCATTGATTTTTGCCATTGAAAAACGTTTTTCATATACCAGAAATGTTTGAAGCTACTGACTGAATGAAAGGAGCTGGCATCTCACTCTCTTTGAATCTTCTTTATCATGCTAGGATTAGCAGGAAAAAGCAAAAAATTTCAGAATTGCACCTTGCAATGTGGAGATATTACTGTTTGTGCATTTACAATATTCATTGATTTTTGCCATTGAAAAACATGTTTTTCATATACCAGGAATGTTTGAAGCTACTGACTGAATGAAAGGAGCTGGCATCTCACTCTCTTTGAATCTTCTTTATCCTGCTAGGATTAGCAGGAAAAAGCAAAAAATTTCAGAATTGCACCTTGCAATGTGGAGATATTACTGTTTGTGCATTTACAATATTCATTGATTTTTGCCATTGAAAAACGTCCAGAAATGTTTGAAGCTACTGACTGAATGAAAGGAGCTGGCATCTCACTCTCTTTGAATCTTCTTTATCATGCTAGGATTAGCAGGAAAAAGCAAAAAATTTCAGAATTGCACCTTGCAATGTGGAGATATTACTGTTTGTGCATTTACAATATTCATTGATTTTTGCCATTGAAAAACGTTTTTCATATACCAGAAATGTTTGAAGCTACTGACTGAATGAAAGGAGCTGGCATCTCACTCTCTTTGAATCTTCTTTATCCTGCTAGGATTAGCAGGAAAAAGCAAAAAATTTCAGAATTGCACCTTGCAATGTGGAGATATTACTGTTTGTGCATTTACAATATTCATTGATTTTTGCCATTGAAAAACATGTTTTTCATATACCAGAAATGTTTGAAGCTACTGACTGAATGAAAGGAGCTGGCATCTCACTCTCTTTGAATCTTCTTTATCCTGCTAGGATTAGCAGGAAAAAGCAAAAAATTTCAGAATTGCACCTTGCAATGTGGAGATATTACTGTTTGTGCATTTACAATATTCATTGATTTTTGCCATTGAAAAACATGTTTTTCATATACCAGAAATGTTTGAAGCTACTGACTGAATGAAAGGAGCTGGCATCTCACTCTCTTTGAATCTTCTTTATCCTGCTAGGATTAGCAGGAAAAAGCAAAAAATTTCAGAATTGCACCTTGCAATGTGGAGATATTACTGTTTGTGCATTTACAATATTCATTGATTTTTGCCATTGAAAAACATGTTTTTCATATACCAGAAATGTTTGAAGCTACTGACTGAATGAAAGGAGCTGGCATCTCACTCTCTTTGAATCTTCTTTATCCTGCTAGGATTAGCAGGAAAAAGCAAAAAATTTCAGAATTGCACCTTGCAATGTGGAGATATTACTGTTTGTGCATTTACAATATTCATTGATTTTTGCCATTGAAAAACAGTTTTTCATATACCAGAAATGTTTGAAGCTACTGACTGAATGAAAGGAGCTGGCATCTCACTCTCTTTGAATCTTCTTTATCCTGCTAGGATTAGCAGGAAAAAGCAAAAAATTTCAGAATTGCACCTTGCAATGTGGAGATATTACTGTTTGTGCATTTACAATATTCATTGATTTTTGCCATTGAAAAACGTCCAGAAATGTTTGAAGCTACTGACTGAATGAAAGGAGCTGGCATCTCACTCTCTTTGAATCTTCTTTATCATGCTAGGATTAACAGGAAAAAGCAAAAAATTTCAGAATTGCACCTTGCAATGTGGAGATATTACTGTTTGTGCATTTACAATATTCATTGATTTTTGCCATTGAAAAACGTCCAGAAATGTTTGAAGCTACTGACTGAATGAAAGGAGCTGGCATCTCACTCTCTTTGAATCTTCTTTATCATGCTAGGATTAGCAGGAAAAAGCAAAAAATTTCAGAATTGCACCTTGCAATGTGGAGATATTACTGTTTGTGCATTTACAATATTCATTGATTTTTGCCATTGAAAAACATCATGTTATTCATATACCAGAAATGTTTGAAGCTACTGACTGAATGAAAGGAGCTGGCATCTCACTCTCTTTGAATCTTCTTTATCCTGCTAGGATTAACAGGAAAAAGCAAAAAATTTCAGAATTGCACCTTGCAATGTGGAGATATTACTGTTTGTGCATTTACAATATTCATTGATTTTTGCCATTGAAAAACGTCCAGAAATGTTTGAAGCTACTGACTGAATGAAAGGAGCTGGCATCTCACTCTCTTTGAATCTTCTTTATCATGCTAGGATTAGCAGGAAAAAGCAAAAAATTTCAGAATTGCACCTTGCAATGTGGAGATATTACTGTTTGTGCATTTACAATATTCATTGATTTTTGCCATTGAAAAACATGTTTTTCATATACCAGAAATGTTTGAAGCTACTGACTGAATGAAAGGAGCTGGCATCTCACTCTCTTTGAATCTTCTTTATCATGCTAGGATTAACAGGAAAAAGCAAAAAATTTCAGAATTGCACCTTGCAATGTGGAGATATTACTGTTTGTGCATTTACAATATTCATTGATTTTTGCCATTGAAAAACGTCCAGAAATGTTTGAAGCTACTGACTGAATGAAAGGAGCTGGCATCTCACTCTCTTTGAATCTTCTTTATCATGCTAGGATTAGCAGGAAAAAGCAAAAAATTTCAGAATTGCACCTTGCAATGTGGAGATATTACTGTTTGTGCATTTACAATATTCATTGATTTTTGCCATTGAAAAACATGTTTTTCATATACCAGAAATGTTTGAAGCTACTGACTGAATGAAAGGAGCTGGCATCTCACTCTCTTTGAATCTTCTTTATCATGCTAGGATTAGCAGGAAAAAGCAAAAAATTTCAGAATTGCACCTTGCAATGTGGAGATATTACTGTTTGTGCATTTACAATATTCATTGATTTTTGCCATTGAAAAACATGTTTTTCATATACCAGGAATGTTTGAAGCTACTGACTGAATGAAAGGAGCTGGCATCTCACTCTCTTTGAATCTTCTTTATCCTGCTAGGATTAGCAGGAAAAAGCAAAAAATTTCAGAATTGCACCTTGCAATGTGGAGATATTACTGTTTGTGCATTTACAATATTCATTGATTTTTGCCATTGAAAAACGTCCAGAAATGTTTGAAGCTACTGACTGAATGAAAGGAGCTGGCATCTCACTCTCTTTGAATCTTCTTTATCCTGCTAGGATTAGCAGGAAAAAGCAAAAAATTTCAGAATTGCACCTTGCAATGTGGAGATATTACTGTTTGTGCATTTACAATGTTCATTGATTTTTGCCATTGAAAAACATGTTTTTCATATACCAGAAATGTTTGAAGCTACTGACTGAATGAAAGGAGCTGGCATCTCACTCTCTTTGAATCTTCTTTATCATGCTAGGATTAGCAGGAAAAAGCAAAAAATTTCAGAATTGCACCTTGCAATGTGGAGATATTACTGTTTGTGCATTTACAATATTCATTGATTTTTGCCATTGAAAAACATGTTTTTCATATACCAGAAATGTTTGAAGCTACTGACTGAATGAAAGGAGCTGGCATCTCACTCTCTTTGAATCTTCTTTATCATGCTAGGATTAACAGGAAAAAGCAAAAAATTTCAGAATTGCACCTTGCAATGTGGAGATATTACTGTTTGTGCATTTACAATATTCATTGATTTTTGCCATTGAAAAACGTCCAGAAATGTTTGAAGCTACTGACTGAATGAAAGGAGCTGGCATCTCACTCTCTTTGAATCTTCTTTATCATGCTAGGATTAGCAGGAAAAAGCAAAAAATTTCAGAATTGCACCTTGCAATGTGGAGATATTACTGTTTGTGCATTTACAATATTCATTGATTTTTGCCATTGAAAAACATGTTTTTCATATACCAGAAATGTTTGAAGCTACTGACTGAATGAAAGGAGCTGGCATCTCACTCTCTTTGAATCTTCTTTATCATGCTAGGATTAACAGGAAAAAGCAAAAAATTTCAGAATTGCACCTTGCAATGTGGAGATATTACTGTTTGTGCATTTACAATATTCATTGATTTTTGCCATTGAAAAACGTCCAGAAATGTTTGAAGCTACTGACTGAATGAAAGGAGCTGGCATCTCACTCTCTTTGAATCTTCTTTATCATGCTAGGATTAGCAGGAAAAAGCAAAAAATTTCAGAATTGCACCTTGCAATGTGGAGATATTACTGTTTGTGCATTTACAATATTCATTGATTTTTGCCATTGAAAAACGTTTTTCATATACCAGAAATGTTTGAAGCTACTGACTGAATGAAAGGAGCTGGCATCTCACTCTCTTTGAATCTTCTTTATCCTGCTAGGATTAGCAGGAAAAAGCAAAAAATTTCAGAATTGCACCTTGCAATGTGGAGATATTACTGTTTGTGCATTTACAATATTCATTGATTTTTGCCATTGAAAAACATGTTTTTCATATACCAGAAATGTTTGAAGCTACTGACTGAATGAAAGGAGCTGGCATCTCACTCTCTTTGAATCTTCTTTATCCTGCTAGGATTAGCAGGAAAAAGCAAAAAATTTCAGAATTGCACCTTGCAATGTGGAGATATTACTGTTTGTGCATTTACAATATTCATTGATTTTTGCCATTGAAAAACGTCCAGAAATGTTTGAAGCTACTGACTGAATGAAAGGAGCTGGCATCTCACTCTCTTTGAATCTTCTTTATCATGCTAGGATTAACAGGAAAAAGCAAAAAATTTCAGAATTGCACCTTGCAATGTGGAGATATTACTGTTTGTGCATTTACAATATTCATTGATTTTTGCCATTGAAAAACGTCCAGAAATGTTTGAAGCTACTGACTGAATGAAAGGAGCTGGCATCTCACTCTCTTTGAATCTTCTTTATCATGCTAGGATTAGCAGGAAAAAGCAAAAAATTTCAGAATTGCACCTTGCAATGTGGAGATATTACTGTTTGTGCATTTACAATATTCATTGATTTTTGCCATTGAAAAACATCATGTTATTCATATACCAGAAATGTTTGAAGCTACTGACTGAATGAAAGGAGCTGGCATCTCACTCTCTTTGAATCTTCTTTATCCTGCTAGGATTAACAGGAAAAAGCAAAAAATTTCAGAATTGCACCTTGCAATGTGGAGATATTACTGTTTGTGCATTTACAATATTCATTGATTTTTGCCATTGAAAAACGTCCAGAAATGTTTGAAGCTACTGACTGAATGAAAGGAGCTGGCATCTCACTCTCTTTGAATCTTCTTTATCATGCTAGGATTAGCAGGAAAAAGCAAAAAATTTCAGAATTGCACCTTGCAATGTGGAGATATTACTGTTTGTGCATTTACAATATTCATTGATTTTTGCCATTGAAAAACATGTTTTTCATATACCAGAAATGTTTGAAGCTACTGACTGAATGAAAGGAGCTGGCATCTCACTCTCTTTGAATCTTCTTTATCATGCTAGGATTAACAGGAAAAAGCAAAAAATTTCAGAATTGCACCTTGCAATGTGGAGATATTACTGTTTGTGCATTTACAATATTCATTGATTTTTGCAATTGAAAAACGTCCAGAAATGTTTGAAGCTACTGACTGAATGAAAGGAGCTGGCATCTCACTCTCTTTGAATCTTCTTTATCATGCTAGGATTAGCAGGAAAAAGCAAAAAATTTCAGAATTGCACCTTGCAATGTGGAGATATTACTGTTTGTGCATTTACAATATTCATTGATTTTTGCAATTGAAAAACATGTTTTTCATATACCAGAAATGTTTGAAGCTACTGACTGAATGAAAGGAGCTGGCATCTCACTCTCTTTGAATCTTCTTTATCATGCTAGGATTAGCAGGAAAAAGCAAAAAATTTCAGAATTGCACCTTGCAATGTGGAGATATTACTGTTTGTGCATTTACAATATTCATTGATTTTTGCCATTGAAAAACATGTTTTTCATATACCAGGAATGTTTGAAGCTACTGACTGAATGAAAGGAGCTGGCATCTCACTCTCTTTGAATCTTCTTTATCCTGCTAGGATTAGCAGGAAAAAGCAAAAAATTTCAGAATTGCACCTTGCAATGTGGAGATATTACTGTTTGTGCATTTACAATATTCATTGATTTTTGCCATTGAAAGTCCAGAAATGTTTGAAGCCTACTGACTGAATGAAAGGAGCTGGCATCTCACTCTCTTTGAATCTTCTTATCCTGCTAGGATTAGCAGGAAAAAGCAAAAAATTTCAGAATTGCACCTTGCAATGTGGAGATATTACTGTTTGTGCATTTACAATATTCATTGATTTTGCCATTGAAAAACATGTTTTTCATATACCAGAAATGTTTGAAGCTACTGACTGAATGAAAGGAGCTGGCATCTCACTCTCTTTGAATCTTCTTTATCATGCTAGGATTAGCAGGAAAAAGCAAAAAATTTCAGAATTGCACCTTGCAATGTGGAGATATTACTGTTTGTGCATTTACAATATTCATTGATTTTTGCCATTGAAAAACATGTTTTTCATATACCAGAAATGTTTGAAGCTACTGACTGAATGAAAGGAGCTGGCATCTCACTCTCTTTGAATCTTCTTTATCATGCTAGGATTAACAGGAAAAAGCAAAAAATTTCAGAATTGCACCTTGCAATGTGGAGATATTACTGTTTGTGCATTTACAATATTCATTGATTTTTGCCATTGAAAAACGTCCAGAAATGTTTGAAGCTACTGACTGAATGAAAGGAGCTGGCATCTCACTCTCTTTGAATCTTCTTTATCATGCTAGGATTAGCAGGAAAAAGCAAAAAATTTCAGAATTGCACCTTGCAATGTGGAGATATTACTGTTTGTGCATTTACAATATTCATTGATTTTTGCCATTGAAAAACATGTTTTTCATATACCAGAAATGTTTGAAGCTACTGACTGAATGAAAGGAGCTGGCATCTCACTCTCTTTGAATCTTCTTTATCATGCTAGGATTAACAGGAAAAAGCAAAAAATTTCAGAATTGCACCTTGCAATGTGGAGATATTACTGTTTGTGCATTTACAATATTCATTGATTTTTGCCATTGAAAAACGTCCAGAAATGTTTGAAGCTACTGACTGAATGAAAGGAGCTGGCATCTCACTCTCTTTGAATCTTTTTTATCATGCTAGGATTAGCAGGAAAAAGCAAAAAATTTCAGAATTGCACCTTGCAATGTGGAGATATTACTGTTTGTGCATTTACAATATTCATTGATTTTTGCCATTGAAAAACATGTTTTTCATATACCAGAAATGTTTGAAGCTACTGACTGCTGAATGAAAGGAGCTGGCATCTCACTCTCTGAATCTTCTTTATCCTGCTAGGATTAGCAGGAAAAAGCAAAAAATTTCAGAATTGCACCTTGCAATGTGGAGATATTACTGTTTGTGCATTTACAATATTCATTGATTTTTGCCATTGAAAAACATGTTTTTCATATACCAGAAATGTTTGAAGCTACTGACTGAATGAAAGGAGCTGGCATCTCACTCTCTTTGAATCTTCTTTATCCTGCTAGGATTAGCAGGAAAAAGCAAAAAATTTCAGAATTGCACCTTGCAATGTGGAGATATTACTGTTTGTGCATTTACAATATTCATTGATTTTTGCCATTGAAAAACGTTTTTCATATACCAGAAATGTTTGAAGCTACTGACTGAATGAAAGGAGCTGGCATCTCACTCTCTTTGAATCTTCTTTATCATGCTAGGATTAGCAGGAAAAAGCAAAAAATTTCAGAATTGCACCTTGCAATGTGGAGATATTACTGTTTGTGCATTTACAATATTCATTGATTTTTGCCATTGAAAAACATGTTTTTCATATACCAGGAATGTTTGAAGCTACTGACTGAATGAAAGGAGCTGGCATCTCACTCTCTTTGAATCTTCTTTATCCTGCTAGGATTAGCAGGAAAAAGCAAAAAATTTCAGAATTGCACCTTGCAATGTGGAGATATTACTGTTTGTGCATTTACAATATTCATTGATTTTTGCCATTGAAAAACGTCCAGAAATGTTTGAAGCTACTGACTGAATGAAAGGAGCTGGCATCTCACTCTCTTTGAATCTTCTTTATCATGCTAGGATTAGCAGGAAAAAGCAAAAAATTTCAGAATTGCACCTTGCAATGTGGAGATATTACTGTTTGTGCATTTACAATATTCATTGATTTTTGCCATTGAAAAACGTTTTTCATATACCAGAAATGTTTGAAGCTACTGACTGAATGAAAGGAGCTGGCATCTCACTCTCTTTGAATCTTCTTTATCCTGCTAGGATTAGCAGGAAAAAGCAAAAAATTTCAGAATTGCACCTTGCAATGTGGAGATATTACTGTTTGTGCATTTACAATATTCATTGATTTTTGCCATTGAAAAACATCATGTTATTCATATACCAGAAATGTTTGAAGCTACTGACTGAATGAAAGGAGCTGGCATCTCACTCTCTTTGAATCTTCTTTATCCTGCTAGGATTAACAGGAAAAAGCAAAAAATTTCAGAATTGCACCTTGCAATGTGGAGATATTACTGTTTGTGCATTTACAATATTCATTGATTTTTGCCATTGAAAAACGTCCAGAAATGTTTGAAGCTACTGACTGAATGAAAGGAGCTGGCATCTCACTCTCTTTGAATCTTCTTTATCATGCTAGGATTAGCAGGAAAAAGCAAAAAATTTCAGAATTGCACCTTGCAATGTGGAGATATTACTGTTTGTGCATTTACAATATTCATTGATTTTTGCCATTGAAAAACATGTTTTTCATATACCAGAAATGTTTGAAGCTACTGACTGAATGAAAGGAGCTGGCATCTCACTCTCTTTGAATCTTCTTTATCATGCTAGGATTAACAGGAAAAAGCAAAAAATTTCAGAATTGCACCTTGCAATGTGGAGATATTACTGTTTGTGCATTTACAATATTCATTGATTTTTGCAATTGAAAAACGTCCAGAAATGTTTGAAGCTACTGACTGAATGAAAGGAGCTGGCATCTCACTCTCTTTGAATCTTCTTTATCATGCTAGGATTAGCAGGAAAAAGCAAAAAATTTCAGAATTGCACCTTGCAATGTGGAGATATTACTGTTTGTGCATTTACAATATTCATTGATTTTTGCAATTGAAAAACATGTTTTTCATATACCAGAAATGTTTGAAGCTACTGACTGAATGAAAGGAGCTGGCATCTCACTCTCTTTGAATCTTCTTTATCATGCTAGGATTAGCAGGAAAAAGCAAAAAATTTCAGAATTGCACCTTGCAATGTGGAGATATTACTGTTTGTGCATTTACAATATTCATTGATTTTTGCCATTGAAAAACATGTTTTTCATATACCAGGAATGTTTGAAGCTACTGACTGAATGAAAGGAGCTGGCATCTCACTCTCTTTGAATCTTCTTTATCCTGCTAGGATTAGCAGGAAAAAGCAAAAAATTTCAGAATTGCACCTTGCAATGTGGAGATATTACTGTTTGTGCATTTACAATATTCATTGATTTTTGCCATTGAAAAACGTCCAGAAATGTTTGAAGCTACTGACTGAATGAAAGGAGCTGGCATCTCACTCTCTTTGAATCTTCTTTATCCTGCTAGGATTAGCAGGAAAAAGCAAAAAATTTCAGAATTGCACCTTGCAATGTGGAGATATTACTGTTTGTGCATTTACAATATTCATTGATTTTTGCCATTGAAAAACATGTTTTTCATATACCAGAAATGTTTGAAGCTACTGACTGAATGAAAGGAGCTGGCATCTCACTCTCTTTGAATCTTCTTTATCATGCTAGGATTAGCAGGAAAAAGCAAAAAATTTCAGAATTGCACCTTGCAATGTGGAGATATTACTGTTTGTGCATTTACAATATTCATTGATTTTTGCCATTGAAAAACATGTTTTTCATATACCAGAAATGTTTGAAGCTACTGACTGAATGAAAGGAGCTGGCATCTCACTCTCTTTGAATCTTCTTTATCATGCTAGGATTAACAGGAAAAAGCAAAAAATTTCAGAATTGCACCTTGCAATGTGGAGATATTACTGTTTGTGCATTTACAATATTCATTGATTTTTGCCATTGAAAAACGTCCAGAAATGTTTGAAGCTACTGACTGAATGAAAGGAGCTGGCATCTCACTCTCTTTGAATCTTCTTTATCATGCTAGGATTAGCAGGAAAAAGCAAAAAATTTCAGAATTGCACCTTGCAATGTGGAGATATTACTGTTTGTGCATTTACAATATTCATTGATTTTTGCCATTGAAAAACATGTTTTTCATATACCAGAAATGTTTGAAGCTACTGACTGAATGAAAGGAGCTGGCATCTCACTCTCTTTGAATCTTCTTTATCATGCTAGGATTAACAGGAAAAAGCAAAAAATTTCAGAATTGCACCTTGCAATGTGGAGATATTACTGTTTGTGCATTTACAATATTCATTGATTTTTGCCATTGAAAAACGTCCAGAAATGTTTGAAGCTACTGACTGAATGAAAGGAGCTGGCATCTCACTCTCTTTGAATCTTTTTTATCATGCTAGGATTAGCAGGAAAAAGCAAAAAATTTCAGAATTGCACCTTGCAATGTGGAGATATTACTGTTTGTGCATTTACAATATTCATTGATTTTTGCCATTGAAAAACATGTTTTTCATATACCAGAAATGTTTGAAGCTACTGACAATGAAAGGAGCTGGCATCTCACTCTCTGAATCTTCTTTATCCTGCTAGGATTAGCAGGAAAAAGCAAAAAATTTCAGAATTGCACCTTGCAATGTGGAGATATTACTGTTTGTGCATTTACAATATTCATTGATTTTTGCCATTGAAAAACATGTTTTTCATATACCAGAAATGTTTGAAGCTACTGACTGAATGAAAGGAGCTGGCATCTCACTCTCTTTGAATCTTCTTTATCCTGCTAGGATTAGCAGGAAAAAGCAAAAAATTTCAGAATTGCACCTTGCAATGTGGAGATATTACTGTTTGTGCATTTACAATATTCATTGATTTTTGCCATTGAAAAACGTTTTTCATATACCAGAAATGTTTGAAGCTACTGACTGAATGAAAGGAGCTGGCATCTCACTCTCTTTGAATCTTCTTTATCATGCTAGGATTAGCAGGAAAAAGCAAAAAATTTCAGAATTGCACCTTGCAATGTGGAGATATTACTGTTTGTGCATTTACAATATTCATTGATTTTTGCCATTGAAAAACATGTTTTTCATATACCAGGAATGTTTGAAGCTACTGACTGAATGAAAGGAGCTGGCATCTCACTCTCTTTGAATCTTCTTTATCCTGCTAGGATTAGCAGGAAAAAGCAAAAAATTTCAGAATTGCACCTTGCAATGTGGAGATATTACTGTTTGTGCATTTACAATATTCATTGATTTTTGCCATTGAAAAACGTCCAGAAATGTTTGAAGCTACTGACTGAATGAAAGGAGCTGGCATCTCACTCTCTTTGAATCTTCTTTATCATGCTAGGATTAGCAGGAAAAAGCAAAAAATTTCAGAATTGCACCTTGCAATGTGGAGATATTACTGTTTGTGCATTTACAATATTCATTGATTTTTGCCATTGAAAAACGTTTTTCATATACCAGAAATGTTTGAAGCTACTGACTGAATGAAAGGAGCTGGCATCTCACTCTCTTTGAATCTTCTTTATCCTGCTAGGATTAGCAGGAAAAAGCAAAAAATTTCAGAATTGCACCTTGCAATGTGGAGATATTACTGTTTGTGCATTTACAATATTCATTGATTTTTGCCATTGAAAAACATGTTTTTCATATACCAGAAATGTTTGAAGCTACTGACTGAATGAAAGGAGCTGGCATCTCACTCTCTTTGAATCTTCTTTATCCTGCTAGGATTAGCAGGAAAAAGCAAAAAATTTCAGAATTGCACCTTGCAATGTGGAGATATTACTGTTTGTGCATTTACAATATTCATTGATTTTTGCCATTGAAAAACATGTTTTTCATATACCAGAAATGTTTGAAGCTACTGACTGAATGAAAGGAGCTGGCATCTCACTCTCTTTGAATCTTCTTTATCCTGCTAGGATTAGCAGGAAAAAGCAAAAAATTTCAGAATTGCACCTTGCAATGTGGAGATATTACTGTTTGTGCATTTACAATATTCATTGATTTTTGCCATTGAAAAACATGTTTTTCATATATCAGAAATGTTTGAAGCTACTGACTGAATGAAAGGAGCTGGCATCTCACTCTCTTTGAATCTTCTTTATCCTGCTAGGATTAGCAGGAAAAAGCAAAAAATTTCAGAATTGCACCTTGCAATGTGGAGATATTACTGTTTGTGCATTTACAATATTCATTGATTTTTGCCATTGAAAAACATGTTTTTCATATACCAGAAATGTTTGAAGCTACTGACTGAATGAAAGGAGCTGGCATCTCACTCTCTTTGAATCTTCTTTATCCTGCTAGGATTAGCAGGAAAAAGCAAAAAATTTCAGAATTGCACCTTGCAATGTGGAGATATTACTGTTTGTGCATTTACAATATTCATTGATTTTTGCCATTGAAAAACATCCAGAAATGTTTGAAGCTACTGACTGAATGAAAGGAGCTGGCATCTCACTCTCTTTGAATCTTCTTTATCATGCTAGGATTAGCAGGAAAAAGCAAAAAATTTCAGAATTGCACCTTGCAATGTGGAGATATTACTGTTTGTGCATTTACAATATTCATTGATTTTTGCCATTGAAAAACGTTTTTCATATACCAGAAATGTTTGAAGCTACTGACTGAATGAAAGGAGCTGGCATCTCACTCTCTTTGAATCTTCTTTATCATGCTAGGATTAGCAGGAAAAAGCAAAAAATTTCAGAATTGCACCTTGCAATGTGGAGATATTACTGTTTGTGCATTTACAATATTCATTGATTTTTGCCATTGAAAAACATGTTTTTCATATACCAGAAATGTTTGAAGCTACTGACTGAATGAAAGGAGCTGGCATCTCACTCTCTTTGAATCTTCTTTATCATGCTAGGATTAGCAGGAAAAAGCAAAAAATTTCAGAATTGCACCTTGCAATGTGGAGATATTACTGTTTGTGCATTTACAATATTCATTGATTTTTGCCATTGAAAAACATGTTTTTCATATACCAGAAATGTTTGAAGCTACTGACTGAATGAAAGGAGCTGGCATCTCACTCTCTTTGAATCTTCTTTATCATGCTAGGATTAGCAGGAAAAAGCAAAAAATTTCAGAATTGCACCTTGCAATGTGGAGATATTACTGTTTGTGCATTTACAATATTCATTGATTTTTGCCATTGAAAAACATGTTTTTCATATACCAGAAATGTTTGAAGCTACTGACTGAATGAAAGGAGCTGGCATCTCACTCTCTTTGAATCTTCTTTATCATGCTAGGATTAACAGGAAAAAGCAAAAAATTTCAGAATTGCACCTTGCAATGTGGAGATATTACTGTTTGTGCATTTACAATATTCATTGATTTTTGCCATTGAAAAACGTCCAGAAATGTTTGAAGCTACTGACTGAATGAAAGGAGCTGGCATCTCACTCTCTTTGAATCTTCTTTATCATGCTAGGATTAGCAGGAAAAAGCAAAAAATTTCAGAATTGCACCTTGCAATGTGGAGATATTACTGTTTGTGCATTTACAATATTCATTGATTTTTGCCATTGAAAAACATGTTTTTCATATACCAGAAATGTTTGAAGCTACTGACTGAATGAAAGGAGCTGGCATCTCACTCTCTTTGAATCTTCTTTATCATGCTAGGATTAACAGGAAAAAGCAAAAAATTTCAGAATTGCACCTTGCAATGTGGAGATATTACTGTTTGTGCATTTACAATATTCATTGATTTTTGCCATTGAAAAACGTCCAGAAATGTTTGAAGCTACTGACTGAATGAAAGGAGCTGGCATCTCACTCTCTTTGAATCTTTTTTATCATGCTAGGATTAGCAGGAAAAAGCAAAAAATTTCAGAATTGCACCTTGCAATGTGGAGATATTACTGTTTGTGCATTTACAATATTCATTGATTTTTGCCATTGAAAAACATGTTTTTCATATACCAGAAATGTTTGAAGCTACTGACAATGAAAGGAGCTGGCATCTCACTCTCTGAATCTTCTTTATCCTGCTAGGATTAGCAGGAAAAAGCAAAAAATTTCAGAATTGCACCTTGCAATGTGGAGATATTACTGTTTGTGCATTTACAATATTCATTGATTTTTGCCATTGAAAAACATGTTTTTCATATACCAGAAATGTTTGAAGCTACTGACTGAATGAAAGGAGCTGGCATCTCACTCTCTTTGAATCTTCTTTATCCTGCTAGGATTAGCAGGAAAAAGCAAAAAATTTCAGAATTGCACCTTGCAATGTGGAGATATTACTGTTTGTGCATTTACAATATTCATTGATTTTTGCCATTGAAAAACGTTTTTCATATACCAGAAATGTTTGAAGCTACTGACTGAATGAAAGGAGCTGGCATCTCACTCTCTTTGAATCTTCTTTATCATGCTAGGATTAGCAGGAAAAAGCAAAAAATTTCAGAATTGCACCTTGCAATGTGGAGATATTACTGTTTGTGCATTTACAATATTCATTGATTTTTGCCATTGAAAAACATGTTTTTCATATACCAGGAATGTTTGAAGCTACTGACTGAATGAAAGGAGCTGGCATCTCACTCTCTTTGAATCTTCTTTATCCTGCTAGGATTAGCAGGAAAAAGCAAAAAATTTCAGAATTGCACCTTGCAATGTGGAGATATTACTGTTTGTGCATTGACAATATTCATTGATTTTTGCCATTGAAAAACGTCCAGAAATGTTTGAAGCTACTGACTGAATGAAAGGAGCTGGCATCTCACTCTCTTTGAATCTTCTTTATCATGCTAGGATTAACAGGAAAAAGCAAAAAATTTCAGAATTGCACCTTGCAATGTGGAGATATTACTGTTTGTGCATTTACAATATTCATTGATTTTTGCCATTGAAAAACGTCCAGAAATGTTTGAAGCTACTGACTGAATGAAAGGAGCTGGCATCTCACTCTCTTTGAATCTTTTTTATCATGCTAGGATTAGCAGGAAAAAGCAAAAAATTTCAGAATTGCACCTTGCAATGTGGAGATATTACTGTTTGTGCATTTACAATATTCATTGATTTTTGCCATTGAAAAACATGTTTTTCATATACCAGAAATGTTTGAAGCTACTGACAATGAAAGGAGCTGGCATCTCACTCTCTGAATCTTCTTTATCCTGCTAGGATTAGCAGGAAAAAGCAAAAAATTTCAGAATTGCACCTTGCAATGTGGAGATATTACTGTTTGTGCATTTACAATATTCATTGATTTTTGCCATTGAAAAACATGTTTTTCATATACCAGAAATGTTTGAAGCTACTGACTGAATGAAAGGAGCTGGCATCTCACTCTCTTTGAATCTTCTTTATCCTGCTAGGATTAGCAGGAAAAAGCAAAAAATTTCAGAATTGCACCTTGCAATGTGGAGATATTACTGTTTGTGCATTTACAATATTCATTGATTTTTGCCATTGAAAAACATGTTTTTCATATACCAGGAATGTTTGAAGCTACTGACTGAATGAAAGGAGCTGGCATCTCACTCTCTTTGAATCTTCTTTATCCTGCTAGGATTAGCAGGAAAAAGCAAAAAATTTCAGAATTGCACCTTGCAATGTGGAGATATTACTGTTTGTGCATTTACAATATTCATTGATTTTTGCCATTGAAAAACGTCCAGAAATGTTTGAAGCTACTGACTGAATGAAAGGAGCTGGCATCTCACTCTCTTTGAATCTTCTTTATCATGCTAGGATTAACAGGAAAAAGCAAAAAATTTCAGAATTGCACCTTGCAATGTGGAGATATTACTGTTTGTGCATTTACAATATTCATTGATTTTTGCCATTGAAAAACGTCCAGAAATGTTTGAAGCTACTGACTGAATGAAAGGAGCTGGCATCTCACTCTCTTTGAATCTTCTTTATCATGCTAGGATTAGCAGGAAAAAGCAAAAAATTTCAGAATTGCACCTTGCAATGTGGAGATATTACTGTTTGTGCATTTACAATATTCATTGATTTTTGCCATTGAAAAACATCATGTTATTCATATACCAGAAATGTTTGAAGCTACTGACTGAATGAAAGGAGCTGGCATCTCACTCTCTTTGAATCTTCTTTATCCTGCTAGGATTAACAGGAAAAAGCAAAAAATTTCAGAATTGCACCTTGCAATGTGGAGATATTACTGTTTGTGCATTTACAATATTCATTGATTTTTGCCATTGAAAAACGTCCAGAAATGTTTGAAGCTACTGACTGAATGAAAGGAGCTGGCATCTCACTCTCTTTGAATCTTCTTTATCATGCTAGGATTAGCAGGAAAAAGCAAAAAATTTCAGAATTGCACCTTGCAATGTGGAGATATTACTGTTTGTGCATTTACAATATTCATTGATTTTTGCCATTGAAAAACATGTTTTTCATATACCAGAAATGTTTGAAGCTACTGACTGAATGAAAGGAGCTGGCATCTCACTCTCTTTGAATCTTCTTTATCATGCTAGGATTAACAGGAAAAAGCAAAAAATTTCAGAATTGCACCTTGCAATGTGGAGATATTACTGTTTGTGCATTTACAATATTCATTGATTTTTGCAATTGAAAAACGTCCAGAAATGTTTGAAGCTACTGACTGAATGAAAGGAGCTGGCATCTCACTCTCTTTGAATCTTCTTTATCATGCTAGGATTAGCAGGAAAAAGCAAAAAATTTCAGAATTGCACCTTGCAATGTGGAGATATTACTGTTTGTGCATTTACAATATTCATTGATTTTTGCCATTGAAAAACATGTTTTTCATATACCAGAAATGTTTGAAGCTACTGACTGAATGAAAGGAGCTGGCATCTCACTCTCTTTGAATCTTCTTTATCCTGCTAGGATTAGCAGGAAAAAGCAAAAAATTTCAGAATTGCACCTTGCAATGTGGAGATATTACTGTTTGTGCATTTACAATATTCATTGATTTTTGCCATTGAAAAACGTTTTTCATATACCAGAAATGTTTGAAGCTACTGACTGAATGAAAGGAGCTGGCATCTCACTCTCTTTGAATCTTCTTTATCATGCTAGGATTAGCAGGAAAAAGCAAAAAATTTCAGAATTGCACCTTGCAATGTGGAGATATTACTGTTTGTGCATTTACAATATTCATTGATTTTTGCCATTGAAAAACATGTTTTTCATATACCAGGAATGTTTGAAGCTACTGACTGAATGAAAGGAGCTGGCATCTCACTCTCTTTGAATCTTCTTTATCCTGCTAGGATTAGCAGGAAAAAGCAAAAAATTTCAGAATTGCACCTTGCAATGTGGAGATATTACTGTTTGTGCATTTACAATATTCATTGATTTTTGCCATTGAAAAACGTCCAGAAATGTTTGAAGCTACTGACTGAATGAAAGGAGCTGGCATCTCACTCTCTTTGAATCTTCTTTATCATGCTAGGATTAACAGGAAAAAGCAAAAAATTTCAGAATTGCACCTTGCAATGTGGAGATATTACTGTTTGTGCATTTACAATATTCATTGATTTTTGCCATTGAAAAACGTCCAGAAATGTTTGAAGCTACTGACTGAATGAAAGGAGCTGGCATCTCACTCTCTTTGAATCTTCTTTATCATGCTAGGATTAGCAGGAAAAAGCAAAAAATTTCAGAATTGCACCTTGCAATGTGGAGATATTACTGTTTGTGCATTTACAATATTCATTGATTTTTGCCATTGAAAAACATCATGTTATTCATATACCAGAAATGTTTGAAGCTACTGACTGAATGAAAGGAGCTGGCATCTCACTCTCTTTGAATCTTCTTTATCCTGCTAGGATTAACAGGAAAAAGCAAAAAATTTCAGAATTGCACCTTGCAATGTGGAGATATTACTGTTTGTGCATTTACAATATTCATTGATTTTTGCCATTGAAAAACGTCCAGAAATGTTTGAAGCTACTGACTGAATGAAAGGAGCTGGCATCTCACTCTCTTTGAATCTTCTTTATCATGCTAGGATTAGCAGGAAAAAGCAAAAAATTTCAGAATTGCACCTTGCAATGTGGAGATATTACTGTTTGTGCATTTACAATATTCATTGATTTTTGCCATTGAAAAACATGTTTTTCATATACCAGAAATGTTTGAAGCTACTGACTGAATGAAAGGAGCTGGCATCTCACTCTCTTTGAATCTTCTTTATCATGCTAGGATTAACAGGAAAAAGCAAAAAATTTCAGAATTGCACCTTGCAATGTGGAGATATTACTGTTTGTGCATTTACAATATTCATTGATTTTTGCAATTGAAAAACGTCCAGAAATGTTTGAAGCTACTGACTGAATGAAAGGAGCTGGCATCTCACTCTCTTTGAATCTTCTTTATCATGCTAGGATTAGCAGGAAAAAGCAAAAAATTTCAGAATTGCACCTTGCAATGTGGAGATATTACTGTTTGTGCATTTACAATATTCATTGATTTTTGCAATTGAAAAACATGTTTTTCATATACCAGAAATGTTTGAAGCTACTGACTGAATGAAAGGAGCTGGCATCTCACTCTCTTTGAATCTTCTTTATCATGCTAGGATTAGCAGGAAAAAGCAAAAAATTTCAGAATTGCACCTTGCAATGTGGAGATATTACTGCTTGTGCATTTACAATATTCATTGATTTTTGCCATTGAAAAACATGTTTTTCATATACCAGGAATGTTTGAAGCTACTGACTGAATGAAAGGAGCTGGCATCTCACTCTCTTTGAATCTTCTTTATCCTGCTAGGATTAGCAGGAAAAAGCAAAAAATTTCAGAATTGCACCTTGCAATGTGGAGATATTACTGTTTGTGCATTTACAATATTCATTGATTTTTGCCATTGAAAAACGTCCAGAAATGTTTGAAGCTACTGACTGAATGAAAGGAGCTGGCATCTCACTCTCTTTGAATCTTCTTTATCCTGCTAGGATTAGCAGGAAAAAGCAAAAAATTTCAGAATTGCACCTTGCAATGTGGAGATATTACTGTTTGTGCATTTACAATATTCATTGATTTTTGCCATTGAAAAACATGTTTTTCATATACCAGAAATGTTTGAAGCTACTGACTGAATGAAAGGAGCTGGCATCTCACTCTCTTTGAATCTTCTTTATCATGCTAGGATTAGCAGGAAAAAGCAAAAAATTTCAGAATTGCACCTTGCAATGTGGAGATATTACTGTTTGTGCATTTACAATATTCATTGATTTTTGCCATTGAAAAACATGTTTTTCATATACCAGAAATGTTTGAAGCTACTGACTGAATGAAAGGAGCTGGCATCTCACTCTCTTTGAATCTTCTTTATCATGCTAGGATTAACAGGAAAAAGCAAAAAATTTCAGAATTGCACCTTGCAATGTGGAGATATTACTGTTTGTGCATTTACAATATTCATTGATTTTTGCCATTGAAAAACGTCCAGAAATGTTTGAAGCTACTGACTGAATGAAAGGAGCTGGCATCTCACTCTCTTTGAATCTTCTTTATCATGCTAGGATTAGCAGGAAAAAGCAAAAAATTTCAGAATTGCACCTTGCAATGTGGAGATATTACTGTTTGTGCATTTACAATATTCATTGATTTTTGCCATTGAAAAACATGTTTTTCATATACCAGAAATGTTTGAAGCTACTGACTGAATGAAAGGAGCTGGCATCTCACTCTCTTTGAATCTTCTTTATCATGCTAGGATTAACAGGAAAAAGCAAAAAATTTCAGAATTGCACCTTGCAATGTGGAGATATTACTGTTTGTGCATTTACAATATTCATTGATTTTTGCCATTGAAAAACGTCCAGAAATGTTTGAAGCTACTGACTGAATGAAAGGAGCTGGCATCTCACTCTCTTTGAATCTTTTTTATCATGCTAGGATTAGCAGGAAAAAGCAAAAAATTTCAGAATTGCACCTTGCAATGTGGAGATATTACTGTTTGTGCATTTACAATATTCATTGATTTTTGCCATTGAAAAACATGTTTTTCATATACCAGAAATGTTTGAAGCTACTGACAATGAAAGGAGCTGGCATCTCACTCTCTGAATCTTCTTTATCCTGCTAGGATTAGCAGGAAAAAGCAAAAAATTTCAGAATTGCACCTTGCAATGTGGAGATATTACTGTTTGTGCATTTACAATATTCATTGATTTTTGCCATTGAAAAACATGTTTTTCATATACCAGAAATGTTTGAAGCTACTGACTGAATGAAAGGAGCTGGCATCTCACTCTCTTTGAATCTTCTTTATCCTGCTAGGATTAGCAGGAAAAAGCAAAAAATTTCAGAATTGCACCTTGCAATGTGGAGATATTACTGTTTGTGCATTTACAATATTCATTGATTTTTGCCATTGAAAAACGTTTTTCATATACCAGAAATGTTTGAAGCTACTGACTGAATGAAAGGAGCTGGCATCTCACTCTCTTTGAATCTTCTTTATCATGCTAGGATTAGCAGGAAAAAGCAAAAAATTTCAGAATTGCACCTTGCAATGTGGAGATATTACTGTTTGTGCATTTACAATATTCATTGATTTTTGCCATTGAAAAACATGTTTTTCATATACCAGGAATGTTTGAAGCTACTGACTGAATGAAAGGAGCTGGCATCTCACTCTCTTTGAATCTTCTTTATCCTGCTAGGATTAGCAGGAAAAAGCAAAAAATTTCAGAATTGCACCTTGCAATGTGGAGATATTACTGTTTGTGCATTTACAATATTCATTGATTTTTGCCATTGAAAAACGTCCAGAAATGTTTGAAGCTACTGACTGAATGAAAGGAGCTGGCATCTCACTCTCTTTGAATCTTCTTTATCATGCTAGGATTAGCAGGAAAAAGCAAAAAATTTCAGAATTGCACCTTGCAATGTGGAGATATTACTGTTTGTGCATTTACAATATTCATTGATTTTTGCCATTGAAAAACGTTTTTCATATACCAGAAATGTTTGAAGCTACTGACTGAATGAAAGGAGCTGGCATCTCACTCTCTTTGAATCTTCTTTATCCTGCTAGGATTAGCAGGAAAAAGCAAAAAATTTCAGAATTGCACCTTGCAATGTGGAGATATTACTGTTTGTGCATTTACAATATTCATTGATTTTTGCCATTGAAAAACATGTTTTTCATATACCAGAAATGTTTGAAGCTACTGACTGAATGAAAGGAGCTGGCATCTCACTCTCTTTGAATCTTCTTTATCCTGCTAGGATTAGCAGGAAAAAGCAAAAAATTTCAGAATTGCACCTTGCAATGTGGAGATATTACTGTTTGTGCATTTACAATATTCATTGATTTTTGCCATTGAAAAACATGTTTTTCATATACCAGAAATGTTTGAAGCTACTGACTGAATGAAAGGAGCTGGCATCTCACTCTCTTTGAATCTTCTTTATCCTGCTAGGATTAGCAGGAAAAAGCAAAAAATTTCAGAATTGCACCTTGCAATGTGGAGATATTACTGTTTGTGCATTTACAATATTCATTGATTTTTGCCATTGAAAAACATGTTTTTCATATATCAGAAATGTTTGAAGCTACTGACTGAATGAAAGGAGCTGGCATCTCACTCTCTTTGAATCTTCTTTATCCTGCTAGGATTAGCAGGAAAAAGCAAAAAATTTCAGAATTGCACCTTGCAATGTGGAGATATTACTGTTTGTGCATTTACAATATTCATTGATTTTTGCCATTGAAAAACATGTTTTTCATATACCAGAAATGTTTGAAGCTACTGACTGAATGAAAGGAGCTGGCATCTCACTCTCTTTGAATCTTCTTTATCCTGCTAGGATTAGCAGGAAAAAGCAAAAAATTTCAGAATTGCACCTTGCAATGTGGAGATATTACTGTTTGTGCATTTACAATATTCATTGATTTTTGCCATTGAAAAACATCCAGAAATGTTTGAAGCTACTGACTGAATGAAAGGAGCTGGCATCTCACTCTCTTTGAATCTTCTTTATCATGCTAGGATTAGCAGGAAAAAGCAAAAAATTTCAGAATTGCACCTTGCAATGTGGAGATATTACTGTTTGTGCATTTACAATATTCATTGATTTTTGCCATTGAAAAACGTTTTTCATATACCAGAAATGTTTCAAGCTACTGACTGAATGAAAGGAGCTGGCATCTCACTCTCTTTGAATCTTCTTTATCATGCTAGGATTAGCAGGAAAAAGCAAAAAATTTCAGAATTGCACCTTGCAATGTGGAGATATTACTGTTTGTGCATTTACAATATTCATTGATTTTTGCCATTGAAAAACATGTTTTTCATATACCAGAAATGTTTGAAGCTACTGACTGAATGAAAGGAGCTGGCATCTCACTCTCTTTGAATCTTCTTTATCATGCTAGGATTAGCAGGAAAAAGCAAAAAATTTCAGAATTGCACCTTGCAATGTGGAGATATTACTGTTTGTGCATTTACAATATTCATTGATTTTTGCCATTGAAAAACATGTTTTTCATATACCAGAAATGTTTGAAGCTACTGACTGAATGAAAGGAGCTGGCATCTCACTCTCTTTGAATCTTCTTTATCATGCTAGGATTAGCAGGAAAAAGCAAAAAATTTCAGAATTGCACCTTGCAATGTGGAGATATTACTGTTTGTGCATTTACAATATTCATTGATTTTTGCCATTGAAAAACATGTTTTTCATATACCAGAAATGTTTGAAGCTACTGACTGAATGAAAGGAGCTGGCATCTCACTCTCTTTGAATCTTCTTTATCATGCTAGGATTAACAGGAAAAAGCAAAAAATTTCAGAATTGCACCTTGCAATGTGGAGATATTACTGTTTGTGCATTTACAATATTCATTGATTTTTGCCATTGAAAAACGTCCAGAAATGTTTGAAGCTACTGACTGAATGAAAGGAGCTGGCATCTCACTCTCTTTGAATCTTCTTTATCATGCTAGGATTAGCAGGAAAAAGCAAAAAATTTCAGAATTGCACCTTGCAATGTGGAGATATTACTGTTTGTGCATTTACAATATTCATTGATTTTTGCCATTGAAAAACATGTTTTTCATATACCAGAAATGTTTGAAGCTACTGACTGAATGAAAGGAGCTGGCATCTCACTCTCTTTGAATCTTCTTTATCATGCTAGGATTAACAGGAAAAAGCAAAAAATTTCAGAATTGCACCTTGCAATGTGGAGATATTACTGTTTGTGCATTTACAATATTCATTGATTTTTGCCATTGAAAAACGTCCAGAAATGTTTGAAGCTACTGACTGAATGAAAGGAGCTGGCATCTCACTCTCTTTGAATCTTTTTTATCATGCTAGGATTAGCAGGAAAAAGCAAAAAATTTCAGAATTGCACCTTGCAATGTGGAGATATTACTGTTTGTGCATTTACAATATTCATTGATTTTTGCCATTGAAAAACATGTTTTTCATATACCAGAAATGTTTGAAGCTACTGACAATGAAAGGAGCTGGCATCTCACTCTCTGAATCTTCTTTATCCTGCTAGGATTAGCAGGAAAAAGCAAAAAATTTCAGAATTGCACCTTGCAATGTGGAGATATTACTGTTTGTGCATTTACAATATTCATTGATTTTTGCCATTGAAAAACATGTTTTTCATATACCAGAAATGTTTGAAGCTACTGACTGAATGAAAGGAGCTGGCATCTCACTCTCTTTGAATCTTCTTTATCCTGCTAGGATTAGCAGGAAAAAGCAAAAAATTTCAGAATTGCACCTTGCAATGTGGAGATATTACTGTTTGTGCATTTACAATATTCATTGATTTTTGCCATTGAAAAACGTTTTTCATATACCAGAAATGTTTGAAGCTACTGACTGAATGAAAGGAGCTGGCATCTCACTCTCTTTGAATCTTCTTTATCATGCTAGGATTAGCAGGAAAAAGCAAAAAATTTCAGAATTGCACCTTGCAATGTGGAGATATTACTGTTTGTGCATTTACAATATTCATTGATTTTTGCCATTGAAAAACATGTTTTTCATATACCAGGAATGTTTGAAGCTACTGACTGAATGAAAGGAGCTGGCATCTCACTCTCTTTGAATCTTCTTTATCCTGCTAGGATTAGCAGGAAAAAGCAAAAAATTTCAGAATTGCACCTTGCAATGTGGAGATATTACTGTTTGTGCATTTACAATATTCATTGATTTTTGCCATTGAAAAACGTCCAGAAATGTTTGAAGCTACTGACTGAATGAAAGGAGCTGGCATCTCACTCTCTTTGAATCTTCTTTATCATGCTAGGATTAACAGGAAAAAGCAAAAAATTTCAGAATTGCACCTTGCAATGTGGAGATATTACTGTTTGTGCATTTACAATATTCATTGATTTTTGCCATTGAAAAACGTCCAGAAATGTTTGAAGCTACTGACTGAATGAAAGGAGCTGGCATCTCACTCTCTTTGAATCTTTTTTATCATGCTAGGATTAGCAGGAAAAAGCAAAAAATTTCAGAATTGCACCTTGCAATGTGGAGATATTACTGTTTGTGCATTTACAATATTCATTGATTTTTGCCATTGAAAAACATGTTTTTCATATACCAGAAATGTTTGAAGCTACTGACAATGAAAGGAGCTGGCATCTCACTCTCTGAATCTTCTTTATCCTGCTAGGATTAGCAGGAAAAAGCAAAAAATTTCAGAATTGCACCTTGCAATGTGGAGATATTACTGTTTGTGCATTTACAATATTCATTGATTTTTGCCATTGAAAAACATGTTTTTCATATACCAGAAATGTTTGAAGCTACTGACTGAATGAAAGGAGCTGGCATCTCACTCTCTTTGAATCTTCTTTATCCTGCTAGGATTAGCAGGAAAAAGCAAAAAATTTCAGAATTGCACCTTGCAATGTGGAGATATTACTGTTTGTGCATTTACAATATTCATTGATTTTTGCCATTGAAAAACGTTTTTCATATACCAGAAATGTTTGAAGCTACTGACTGAATGAAAGGAGCTGGCATCTCACTCTCTTTGAATCTTCTTTATCATGCTAGGATTAGCAGGAAAAAGCAAAAAATTTCAGAATTGCACCTTGCAATGTGGAGATATTACTGTTTGTGCATTTACAATATTCATTGATTTTTGCCATTGAAAAACATGTTTTTCATATACCAGGAATGTTTGAAGCTACTGACTGAATGAAAGGAGCTGGCATCTCACTCTCTTTGAATCTTCTTTATCCTGCTAGGATTAGCAGGAAAAAGCAAAAAATTTCAGAATTGCACCTTGCAATGTGGAGATATTACTGTTTGTGCATTTACAATATTCATTGATTTTTGCCATTGAAAAACGTCCAGAAATGTTTGAAGCTACTGACTGAATGAAAGGAGCTGGCATCTCACTCTCTTTGAATCTTCTTTATCATGCTAGGATTAACAGGAAAAAGCAAAAAATTTCAGAATTGCACCTTGCAATGTGGAGATATTACTGTTTGTGCATTTACAATATTCATTGATTTTTGCCATTGAAAAACGTCCAGAAATGTTTGAAGCTACTGACTGAATGAAAGGAGCTGGCATCTCACTCTCTTTGAATCTTCTTTATCATGCTAGGATTAGCAGGAAAAAGCAAAAAATTTCAGAATTGCACCTTGCAATGTGGAGATATTACTGTTTGTGCATTTACAATATTCATTGATTTTTGCCATTGAAAAACATCATGTTATTCATATACCAGAAATGTTTGAAGCTACTGACTGAATGAAAGGAGCTGGCATCTCACTCTCTTTGAATCTTCTTTATCCTGCTAGGATTAACAGGAAAAAGCAAAAAATTTCAGAATTGCACCTTGCAATGTGGAGATATTACTGTTTGTGCATTTACAATATTCATTGATTTTTGCCATTGAAAAACGTCCAGAAATGTTTGAAGCTACTGACTGAATGAAAGGAGCTGGCATCTCACTCTCTTTGAATCTTCTTTATCATGCTAGGATTAGCAGGAAAAAGCAAAAAATTTCAGAATTGCACCTTGCAATGTGGAGATATTACTGTTTGTGCATTTACAATATTCATTGATTTTTGCCATTGAAAAACATGTTTTTCATATACCAGAAATGTTTGAAGCTACTGACTGAATGAAAGGAGCTGGCATCTCACTCTCTTTGAATCTTCTTTATCATGCTAGGATTAACAGGAAAAAGCAAAAAATTTCAGAATTGCACCTTGCAATGTGGAGATATTACTGTTTGTGCATTTACAATATTCATTGATTTTTGCAATTGAAAAACGTCCAGAAATGTTTGAAGCTACTGACTGAATGAAAGGAGCTGGCATCTCACTCTCTTTGAATCTTCTTTATCATGCTAGGATTAGCAGGAAAAAGCAAAAAATTTCAGAATTGCACCTTGCAATGTGGAGATATTACTGTTTGTGCATTTACAATATTCATTGATTTTTGCAATTGAAAAACATGTTTTTCATATACCAGAAATGTTTGAAGCTACTGACTGAATGAAAGGAGCTGGCATCTCACTCTCTTTGAATCTTCTTTATCATGCTAGGATTAGCAGGAAAAAGCAAAAAATTTCAGAATTGCACCTTGCAATGTGGAGATATTACTGTTTGTGCATTTACAATATTCATTGATTTTTGCCATTGAAAAACATGTTTTTCATATACCAGGAATGTTTGAAGCTACTGACTGAATGAAAGGAGCTGGCATCTCACTCTCTTTGAATCTTCTTTATCCTGCTAGGATTAGCAGGAAAAAGCAAAAAATTTCAGAATTGCACCTTGCAATGTGGAGATATTACTGTTTGTGCATTTACAATATTCATTGATTTTTGCCATTGAAAAACGTCCAGAAATGTTTGAAGCTACTGACTGAATGAAAGGAGCTGGCATCTCACTCTCTTTGAATCTTCTTTATCCTGCTAGGATTAGCAGGAAAAAGCAAAAAATTTCAGAATTGCACCTTGCAATGTGGAGATATTACTGTTTGTGCATTTACAATATTCATTGATTTTTGCCATTGAAAAACATGTTTTTCATATACCAGAAATGTTTGAAGCTACTGACTGAATGAAAGGAGCTGGCATCTCACTCTCTTTGAATCTTCTTTATCATGCTAGGATTAGCAGGAAAAAGCAAAAAATTTCAGAATTGCACCTTGCAATGTGGAGATATTACTGTTTGTGCATTTACAATATTCATTGATTTTTGCCATTGAAAAACATGTTTTTCATATACCAGAAATGTTTGAAGCTACTGACTGAATGAAAGGAGCTGGCATCTCACTCTCTTTGAATCTTCTTTATCATGCTAGGATTAACAGGAAAAAGCAAAAAATTTCAGAATTGCACCTTGCAATGTGGAGATATTACTGTTTGTGCATTTACAATATTCATTGATTTTTGCCATTGAAAAACGTCCAGAAATGTTTGAAGCTACTGACTGAATGAAAGGAGCTGGCATCTCACTCTCTTTGAATCTTCTTTATCATGCTAGGATTAGCAGGAAAAAGCAAAAATTTCAGAATTGCACCTTGCAATGTGGAGATATTACTGTTTGTGCATTTACAATATTCATTGATTTTTGCCATTGAAAAACATGTTTTTCATATACCAGAAATGTTTGAAGCTACTGACTGAATGAAAGGAGCTGGCATCTCACTCTCTTTGAATCTTCTTTATCCTGCTAGGATTAGCAGGAAAAAGCAAAAAATTTCAGAATTGCACCTTGCAATGTGGAGATATTACTGTTTGTGCATTTACAATATTCATTGATTTTTGCCATTGAAAAACGTCCAGAAATGTTTGAAGCTACTGACTGAATGAAAGGAGCTGGCATCTCACTCTCTTTGAATCTTCTTTATCATGCTAGGATTAACAGGAAAAAGCAAAAAATTTCAGAATTGCACCTTGCAATGTGGAGATATTACTGTTTGTGCATTTACAATATTCATTGATTTTTGCCATTGAAAAACGTCCAGAAATGTTTGAAGCTACTGACTG